>NW_028291503.1:0-139419 GCF_059453375.1 Lepisosteus platostomus | reverse complement strand
TGAACACTGACTCTATCATGAAGAAGGCTCAGCAGCGCCTTTATTTCTTGAGGTGCCTCAAGCAATGGGGGATGCCAATACATGTGTTGGTGAACTTCTACCACTGCACTATCGAGAGCGTCCTCACCAACGGGATCACCGTGTGGTATGGCAACACCTCTTCGCGAGAAAGAAAGGCACTGCAGAGAATGGTCAATATGGCCCAGAAGATCATCGGCTGCGGTCTCACTGAGATTAAACAGCTCTATGAGGACCGCTGCCGTGGTAGAATTCTGGCCATCACAGAGGACAGTCACCACCCAGGGCATGAGCTCTTCACCCCACTGCCCTCAGGCAAGAGATATAAGAGCATACGGACACTTACCACTAGATTCTTCAATAGCTTCTATCCACAAGCAGTGAGACTGGCGAACACATTTAGCCATCCCCCTCGGACCACACCTACACCATCACCATCTACCTCATTGTAATTTATTTATTGTACGTCTCCAGTCATTGTTTACACGTCTGTATTGTTTACATTCAAACTGTCTGCATGTTTACTTGCACATTGTCTATTGTTTGTTTGTACATTGTCTTGATGCACTGTTTGCACTTTGTTTTGTTTTTTTTACACTTGTTTTACAATCGAGAGAGTTTCTGTAAGTAAGAATTCCATTGTACCAGCACCGGTTACATATGGCAATAAAGTTCAAGTTCAAGTTCAAGTTCAGATTACAGACATGTAATATCACTCCATGCAGACAGCTCCAAAATCGGCAGCCATATGCGCCAGAACGCTCCCCACACATCAGCTATCAGTGGGGAGGAGAGCAGAGTGATGAAGCTAATTCATAGATGGGGATTATAAGGAGGCCATGATTGGTAAAGGTCGGGAGAAATCTGGCCAGGACGCCGGGGTTACACCCCTACTCTTTTCGAGAAACACCCTGGGATTTTTAATGACCACAGAAAGTCAGGACCTCGGTTTTACGTCTCATCCGAAGGACGGCGCCTGTTTACATCACAGAGTCCCCGCCACTATACCGGGGCATTATGACCCACATGGACAGCAGGGTGAGCGCCCCCTGCTGGCTCCACTGACACCTCTTCCAGCAGCAACCTTAGTTTTTCCCAGGAGGTCTCCTTTCCAGGTACTGACCAGGCTCACACCTGCTGAGTTTCAGTGGGTTGCCAGCTGTAAGTTGAGTGGCAGAGTGGTATGCTGCTGGCTAAGGTAAGAGAGACAAAATCACTCATCCTGTACATTTGTAATTATGACAATTCACTGGTGTGCCATTCTGAACATGGCATGTTAAACTATATAGAAAATCTAGATCAGGACAGCCTAACTGCAATTCATAGTGATTTGTCATTGTCTTACTTTCTGAATGAAAAAAAATGTATTTTTTCAGTGATTATGACACTTTGGTATGACAAATAATATGCTTCAATGCCAGAATAAATAATCGGGGAAAAAAGCCCACAGTGGACATTCATAGTTGAGATTATAGGAATGTTAGATATCAGGTGGGGACTTGTGTCAGCACGTGTAGGCTACAAAGGAATAAGTAAAGGTTTATTCCCTGCTGAAAAGAGAAGAAAGAAAACATGTGTCAGCACGTGTAGGCTACAAAGGAACAAGTAACAGGTTTATTCCATGCTGAAAAGAGAAGAAAGAAAACACAACGTTTCAGCTGTGGAGCCATCTCTGGGTGTGAGAAAGACAGGGCAGATGGGCCTTAGCAATAGAGCACAAATCGCTGTCTTTTTTTCCCCCAATGCGTTCTCTCATGCCATGTTCAGAGGGTCATATTTTAAAAATGGTACAGCAAATGTTCTTCTGCCTCAGGAGTTTGACAATCTGTAACATTGTCTCTCACACCTCGGTGTCAGAATTGTGAAATGATTTTATAATCAGGGGGGAGGGCCCATAGTAATAAGCAGAAAGTGCAATCACCTTTTCCCAGGGCAAGTTTTGTGTTATTGTGAGTTTTTTAAATTGGTGTTCGAGTTTCTGAAATATATTCCATACATAAATACAATTTAAACAGTCACTATTTATTTGGATATTCCTTTTCACCGAGGACATCTACAGTATTCCACCCGGATCAGTACTGACCGAGGAGCGCCATCTACAAGCGAAAGACGACATAACACCACAGCAGCGGCATTGAAGGTGGAACAAAAAACGCGAATAAGAAGCCAACTTCAGCCTCATCTAAACTGGAGCATCATTTACGAGAGTCTGACACCCCTGATATGAGTCTATTTAAGTGTGAACGTGTTTTCAGTTCCCTAACCAGACAACTACAGCTCAGTTTGCAGAAAAGAACTCAGCTGCTACATCACATAGATCTTTGCCACTACACTCAAGACAGTGAGGAAGATAAAGACACCTTTTAAACACACATAAATAGACTTCATACCCGTCACTGGACTGACCTGGCAGCTCCGGGTCTGTGTCCATTTCTGCCTCTATTCCTGCAGTGACTTCACAGGGAAGCGTGTGCCCAACATGATCTGTCTGTCCCCGATCTCCTCCTGCCCCCAGCTCCTTCTCCCACAGCTGCAATCTGCACTTCAGGCTCTCGTTTTCCTTCTTCATCTGCGCGATCTCACCCCCGACACTGTCCTCCACACACTGCATGATTCTCAGCACGGCCCATCGCACCAGAACCCGGCCGACGCTTCGGAGTTTGTCTTGAAACTCGTCCTCGAAGTCAGACATCCTGTTTCTGAAAACCTCTGACACTTCATGCACGATCGACCTGAGTAAAACCTCCATGAAAGAGTGAAGTTTGGTTTCCAGAATTAACACACAACTCGCCATTTTTCTACGGAATCGATTTGCCATGAGGGGGAGAACTGCTGCGGCCACGACTCTGAGTTTGTTTGCACACACAGCAAGAAAACAGGAACTGATCACTCGTCCCACAAAGACGAGTTCCGGGTCAAGCTGCGCTTCCATAGCAACTGTTGCTATGAAACAGAAAAGGGGCTTCTGCGCTGTGGACTGTTATTGCCAAATCGCCGCCGACTTTGCTCAGTTAAATGTATCAAAGACAGTTGTAAAAGGGTTTCAGAAATAAAAGAATATATAGTAATTTTGAATGACTGACTTCTTTTTTAAACATTTTTGTTGCAACACTGATACCGTATATACAGTACAATACACACGATAGTACATATAACATCAGGGCACGTAACCTAGTTGCATCTTACAAAAAAGGAGGTAAATAAGGCACTCACAGCTTCCATATTCTTACATTTAGAAATAGTTGGGTGATGGCTCCTTTGATGAGGACATTGAGACTCCTGAAGCAGTACGTTGCCTAATGAAATCACGTGGGCGAATCAGTCTGGGTTTGCTAGTTATAGAAGGCTCGGCCTGTATATTTTTATTCATTGTGCTTTTTATGTGCATCTTTTCATATTTGGAGGTCTTTAGCTTGTGGAATAATGAATATAGAAACTTTTTCTAATGTACATTATTTATAGGGGCTTGAAATGGGAAACTAACAACCGGATTTGCATATAAAAATGGAGACGGGCTGTGTGTATAGTATGCTGTCCAATCTCAACATTGAACTAAATTGACTTTCAATTAAAAATGCACTGCAGTTTGTTTTGTTACAAGAACATGAGTGAAACACGTTGAAGATCTACTAACCAAATGATCCAAAACATTCAGAAAAGATATTTATTTAATGGAGGTTTTCTTCACGGACTTTAGCAGCTGCTGATTTTCTGTGGTCGGCCAGAGGGAGCTGAGGCCTGCTGGCGATCAGGGCTGCTGGAAGTGCGCTCACTGTGAGGAGATGAGCCCTGCTCTCCCCCCATACTGCCCCCCTGCCATCCTGAGCATGACTCTTGCAAAGACACATCCATGTCCCAATACCAGGAAAGCCTGGTCTCCCCTCCTTCTCCCTCGGTCAGAAGCAGCTTCCTGAGAGCCACCTGGCCGCGCGTCTCCCCCTGAGCGCCCCTGAGCCCTGTGAGATTTGCCAGAACCGCCCCAAGGACGGCCTCAAACTGTCGCACTGGACACCTCATGGCCTGCTACCCCTGCGAGCAGTGAGAAGCGACACCTTCCATCAAACTTTTTTACCTTTTTTCAACCAGTGGGAGACTGTTATGTGTGGGATGTCCCGCCCCGTCCTGAGCCAATGGTGTGTCGTTATGAGTTGTGGTGTCCCGCCTTCCCAAGTGGTCCGGTGCCTCTGGGTCCAAATGTCCGCCATTGCAGTCCCCCTTGTTTTATAAATATATGTATTGTAACGCATACGGCCACCATTGCAGGTTGTTCGAGCTGGCTTACCAGCGCGGTGACATCGCCGCCCTTCCCTGTGAATAGAGGGACCGCAGCTGTCAGGCTGACGGGAGATTTCCCTTTAGCTCAACTGGCTGGGTCCCTGTTGAGGGATGCTGGAGGCCTGGGTTCAAAGTCCATGATGGTGGGGGGCCGACTTGAGGCGGCAGAGGCAAGGGCGCATACCCTCGTGAACCCGAGAGCGCTACAGTATAAAAGTGCGTATTAGCGTCAACGGTAGGCGATCATGACTGTCGCGGGTGTGAGCACTCTATTATACCCCTAAGGGATTTGGGAGTTAGGGCGGCGGAGGGAGTCTGGTGAGGGCTGTGAGTCCAGCCGTGGCCTGGTGTCAGACTGGCTGTCCGGTCATCGGGCTTATACACTGCACAAGTGGGATTTCGAGGAACAGGAACTGCTGCCCGATATGGACTGACAGCAAGGTCAATGACGGGTTCTGTTACATCTTAACATGTATAGACACATTGTCTAAATACGCCTGGGCTGTGCCACTGAAAACAAAGTCTGGAGGGGCTGTGACAGGGGCTTTCGAAATATACTTCAAGAGGGTTGCTCTCCTAAAAAGCTACAAACGGACAAGCAAAAAGAATTTCTTAACAGGACCTTCCAACATTTTCTCAAACGTGAGAATATTGAACATTTTGTTACAGTCAGCGATGTGAAGGCGGCTAGTGTGGTACAGAGGTTTAACAGAACTATTACAACAAAAATGTGGAGGTACTTAACACACAAAAATAATACATAAGCCATGGGTACATCTGGGGGGAGAAGACCTGTTCTCAATCGGTAGTCAACTGGGGTGTCTGCATTTAAATCCACCAGCAAGTAACCGAAAGGTTTTTTAGAAGCATCCTCGAATGTTCCAAAACAAATTTGGCCTTACTGGGGTACATCTGTCGGGACAGCATTGTAATCTGTAGTTTATCTCTAGGGTTTTTAAACAGCACCATGTACTTTGTATTTAATGTGATGGTTCTGCTTTTCCAGCCCTGACAAAACACATTTTGGACAATATACAAAATTAGTAGTTCAGGTGGGTACAGATGCAGCCATTCAAAATGGGTGAGGTATTTCACGGCATACCGCGACACGCCCACCGGGGTATCACGCGGTATCACGTGTGTCACGTGACTAGCTATCCGGCGTCGCCTTGTAAAACCGCCAGGGGGAGCTTAACCTCTCATGTACAGCATTCGAGCCTTTAATTTTGAACTGTGTATTACAGCATGTTAATCATCAGTCATTCAAATGTTGGTATATTTTATGAAAGCAAGATTGCTCAGTTGGACAAAAGTACACAACCTACCTTTAACAGAAATATTTATGCATCAAAGCCTTTACTGAAGATATTACTAATAGTATTAATAATGGATGACTTTGGACAAGCTGTATACTCAAAGTATAATTTCTTTAGCACATTTGTACAAGCACTTGGAATCTGTCCAAGCCATACTTTGTCAGGCATTTTGTTTTACTTCAACGGGCATAAAAACTTCCTTGCTTTTAACAGGGCGTTTCATAATTTCTAACTACGAAAATGATTTAAAATGCGACACGTATCATGAAAAGAAAAAAATACACACCAGTATTCCATTTCTCCCTAAACATTGTAAGCTTTGAAGTCTTTAACTAACGTGATACCGGAGTCAACAAGCATACTTTTAGAATTTGATTAAAAGGGAATATAATATGGAATCGCGTATCTCAAGAATTTAATAACGGTATGATTATATCCGTGTACTGCGGCAGGGCTGTTTCGCCTGCCTGCTTATGCGAGCTGTCTTGTAGCCTACTGGTCTATGTGTGTGACTACCAACTGGCAGGTTGTTTGTTCAAATCCAGCTGGTGCTGGACCTTTCAGTTTTATTTATTTATTTTTTAATCGCGTAACATAAACATATTACCGTATGCAAACTGTACTGTATACAATATGTATATGTATATTTAATGTCTTAACTGTGCCCGTTTAAGTATTGAATATTCATATCTAATTTTACCACTGAAGGGAAATCTTAACATAAACATACAGTATATGGCTGGTCTCGGTACTTTAAAGATAAAAATACACACCAGTATTCCATTTCTCCCTAAACATTGTAAGCTTCGACTGAAACCACTAAATAAAGACATAAATATAGAAATCTTAAGATTTGTTTTATTTAATGTTGGTAGCAGGATGAACTGTCAGAGTGTATATTTTGTCGCAAAGTTGCTACAAGATGTTAACAGTGAAAAAGGTATTTAGAAATGAGTTATTTCAAGATGAAAAAGAAAACATACACGAAACATGGTTTCATTACGACCAGAATCGGTCTTGAGATATTTTTAACTTGATTTACAGTATTTGAGAGGTATGTCTTAACACCGATACTACAGTGCTTAAGTACTGCTCACGTATATGTTTCTAGGTTTATATTATGCATTTCATACGGTCAAATTACTTTTGAGCAACTAATAAGAAGCGCTGAACGGTATGCGTTTTAGTTTCGTTTTGTGCTGGAACCCGTGGATTAATTAGAGATATCAAGTACATACAAGTCATTTTTTAAATGTTGTAGTTCGTCTTGAAAAAATGTTACGAGTACATCATCTATCAACAATTAGGTTCTGTTTCCATATTGCGGATTTTGGTTAGGTACAGTATTATCAAATCCAGTGGCGCTGTGTGTTACTTTACTGAGTCCCAATCTGTGATTGAAACCTGTAAAACCGGTTTAATTCGTCACAGCCAGCACTCTTCAGGTGTGAGGGTCTTCTGCTCAGAATGAAACGCTAAAATGTTTGTGTATATTCTAATGGTAGTGGGGGCAGGGTGTGTGGGAACAGGTTTGTTCTTCACACCTGAAACATTTTCTCTGAAAGGATTTTCTTCGCAGTTAACCGATCTTGTAACAGCATGTTACAGTTTACTATTATTAACCATATTAATTTTAAGTGCTTAATGTAAAATCTTGTAAAAATATATTTTCATTGTTCAAATATACATTAATATACATTAAGTCTGACTATCATATAATAAGTTAAATACAAAACTAAAGAAAAAATAGGGTTAAATATAATTCACAATATTTTGCTAACAATGTTAACTGTTTATGAATAAAATGTATTAACTAAGGAGTAGGATGGCACAGTTGTTAGTATGTTTTTTGTTTTGTTTCTTTTTCATAAATACAACAGTAGTACCTGATGTCTCAGTGGCTTTCAAAATTAAATTATGCATGCAAACCTGTGAACTAGAAAGATAACTAAGATTTTAATACTAATTAAATGACCGCGGGCACTTCCCACCGCCTCTACATTCTCAGAGTAGAACAGACTAACCTTCTAATGAAAGACGGTCCACCCCCCACGGACAGGAAAAGTGCCCACAGGCACTTAAACTTAATATGGTCAGTAACGGTAAACAGTAACATGGTAAGAAGGAGCACGTACAAACGTTTTCGAAATAACCACATGTAAGACTCTGATCCTAAAAATGGGATTTCTATATGTCTTTATTTAGTGTTTACATTAGTGACAAAGGCTAAACTTTTAGCTTCAGTAACGTGTACATATCTCCCCTTTTTATAAAACGACTTGGTTGAAAACTGTTCCAGAGCCACTGTTGTTTCATCAGTGAAAAGTACATCATGAAATGCCTCTCCCTGTTCAATCCACTGGAAAAAAGAAAAGGAGCATAAAGCTTCTGATGGTCATAAACGATATTCATTTAGGAGCAGCATCAGAGGTATGTTTTTAACTGCACTGCATTGGAGAGAATACCATAGTGTGTTTTTTTTTTACTCCCTGGCGGAAACTGGCTTCCAGAAGAATCAGTATGGCTCAGAGATTAAATAAAACTTCACAGACATTAACGAAGAGCATAACGCGTGTACTGTATGCACTGCAAGTACAACCCAACTCTCTGCAGGAGTGCTGGCTGTGACGAATTGAACCGGTTTCACGGGTATTTTCAAAGTAGGAGGCGAGATTTCCAGCAAAAGACACCTCCCCCCCCTCAAAAACCCAGTAAATACAGTACTTACTAGTTAAAGGCTAGGCTCCCGACTACGGCGAAAGGAACCCTTCTTTCATTAGAAGACAATGAACATATTTTAGCCCTGAATGAATTAATAGCAAACATGGTTTACATAAAAGACATTTTTCCAAGAAAGTTTAGCCTTTGTCACTAATGAAACCACTAAATAAAGACATAAATAGAAAAATCTTAAGATTTTTAAAATACATGACTTTGCTAAAATTTATTTGAAAATAAAAACAATTACAACCGCCAGGGGAGAGAGAGAACAGGGGAGGGATGTTGGTTTTGCATAAGGGGCGGGGCTATGGAAATTAGGTATGTTTGGGAATGTGTAGTTACATGTTCTGGCTGTTTGTGAATTATCGTTGTTGAGTATGGAGTGTTGAGGTATTGATTTTGTGTAATGCTTTATGTTGAAAATTGAGGTGGATTTTGTTTATGATAAACAGGATAAACTGGGATGGGAGGAAGGTTTGGTTTTGCATAAGGGGCGGGATTATGATAATTGGAGGACTTTGCGAGTGTAAAATGGTTTGATTATTTGATTTTGTATTGTGGTTGTTATCTATGTTTTTGGTTGGTATTATGTTTATATGGTTGTTTTTGGTGGTTGGTTGTTATTATGGTTATTAATAATACGATCTATAGTTGAAATCTGAGCCTAAATAAAAAGAAAAAGCAAGTGATTAGGTTTATGAGCAATCTAATTACTTATTCGTTTAAAAAGCTATATAAAATAAAGTTTATTATTAATTTGCTGGACAGAGCGGTGAACATTATTATGCATAAGACAAAGATAACAATCCTGATCAGTTTAGAAATCTGTGTACGCTGTAAGGTTTTTACTTCTTAAACTTTTAAAATACACGTTTAGAATTGAAAGAAATCCTCTTCATGGTATAGCAAACCAGCACGTCTTTTTTCTCCAATCAGAGGGGTGTCAGATGGTGTCAGCCAATCACCATTCTGCGTTGGGTAGCAACGGGTGACTGTTCTCAGGCGGAACATGTAAACAGCTTAATGTTCGTGTTAAATATTTTTTTTTTAATTAAAATTCATTCTATACAGCAATCGCATATTTGGGTACCGTTTCATAAAACTTTCATGCTTAAAATGTTTAGGGAGAAATGGAAGACTGGTGTGTATTTTTTCTTTAAACTACCAAGACCAGCCATACACAGTACAGTTTACATACATACAGTAATGTTTTAAATTAATATCGTTTATGACCTTCAGATGCGTTATGCTCCTCTTCTTTTTATGCTCAGCTACTAAAATTTCCCTTTAGTGGTAAAATCCATATAAATATTCAAAACTAAGCGGATTAAAATGTGCACAGTAAAGACATTAAATGATTAAATCTTTGCACTACCAACCAATGCACCACGAGTGCCCCTGTCGGTCATTTTGGCCAGCCAATCACTTGCCCTGCGGTATGCTCCGGTGCCCCGCGGTGGCTTGTGGGTAGGTTACCGTACCGCGGGTTTTTACCGCGCATTTTGAATGGCTGCATCTGTAGCTGCGTCAGCATGCGTAGGCTGCAAAGGAACAAGTAATAGGTTTATTCCATGCTGAAAAAAAGAAGAGAGAAAACACAACGTTTTGGCCGTGGAGCCTTCTTCAGGTGTCACACCTGAAGAAGGCTCCACGGCCGAAACGTTGCGTTTTCTCTCTTCTTTTTTTCAGCATGGAATAAACCTATTACTTGTTCCAATATACAAAATTGTTAAGGTTTCTGTGGTGTACGTATTTGCTAAAAGCCTCTTCTATCTCATTATTTTCACACGCAGACTCCATCAAATCATCAACTATAATCAAATTTACTTTATGAGGCAGCAGTAACTGATCGTCCGATAACGATGCCGGTAGACCTTCTATAAATTGAATGTGTGGAGATTTCAACTCCGAGTAAAGAGGCCGCCAGCAGCTGTAACACCAGGCGACGTCAAAACGGCATCACCACTCTCCAAGAGCTGTTTTATAAAATAACTTTTACCACGGTTCGAAGGTCTTGACAAAATGCATGAAAAGGGTACTTTAACCTGACATCCATCGTATTAATATCCATATGGCAGCAATGTAAAATTTTCCTGCAGCACCCGCTTGTCGTACACCTCTCCGTTTTCTTTAATGTCCGGGTCTCGATGCACCAGTCCTTTTTAACACACACAATCCCCGACTGCTGAATAGAAATGTGTTTAAATTCCATGCCCTCATCATACTGAACAATTCATCGGGGTTTCTCACAATGGTGGTCTGTGGTAAATTGGGTCTTTGCCTGTACTTGCCCCATAAGCTGTTCAAGGCCATTTTTGAGAGCTGTCTTTTGGCCGGGTTCTTTTTAATGTTGTCAGGGTCCAAGCGGACACCCTCTTTTTCATAATACTCATTATACCTTTGCTGTGTCTCGGCATCAGTACGCCAAACTGGAAACCCCGCAGCTTCTGGTTTTCCTTTCAGATGCAGTTTGATGTAGTCGGAAAAAAAGATCGTGTGAGGACTCGTCAAAATGCCAAATCTCGTAAATTTCACCCACCCTATACCCCAAATAGGGGGTATATTCCGGAGTGCACCACACGCCAGTCAACGCGCAGTCTTCATCACAGTGCGCACAGGGGCTGCTCTGTTTTGTTTCGGCACATGTGTGACACAGTGTGAACAAGTTTTTTGTCCATTTTGGTTGGAAGAACAGGAAAGTAGAACCGTCTGGGTGGGTAAGCTTTCACCTTTGCTAAACAGAAATACCCTTTCAAATCTCCCCCCAAAAAGCGAATCGCGTGGTTGGAGGGGCTCTGGTAACTGAGCAGCTGTGAGAAATTTCCGCATGTCTCCATTTTCAACAAGCATGTCTCTGAACTCGTGCTACTACAAAACACGCACATTAAAACCTCTCATTTCGAGAAAATCGTCTTTCTGTCCAACCAGCCAAAAGTAGTATTTCTCACCGGATTAAAATCATTTTCACCATAACAAACACTACAACCGTGAAAAAAGCACCCCTTGAACTCAAAAGCAGTCTGCACTCCGTCAATTCCAGCATAACCATCCAGAAAATAAGGCCGACCTCAAACTTGCCAGGTGTGGTTAATGCGTGTTGAATCTTAATGTGCTCTGTGTGTTCGATGTACATAAGCCACTGAATGTTGGGTGTAGAAAATCGTTTTCGCTGGTGGTGGTAATTATCTGGGGGCAGTAATGCGATCATCTCTTCCTGTAAAAACACAAGTCTGAAAGTGGCCATGCACACCCTAGCGATGGTCACAAACTGGAAGGGGTCAATGCACACCACGCACACATGGCCCTACTCTGTCTGGTCATGACCTCGTCCCTGAACCTGACACAACCTTCTCTTAGAACTGCTACCTCCTGCCGGCAGTACTGCTTCAGTTCAGCCTGCAAGTTAAACACATTCCCCTTACATTCTTCAACCCATTCCAAAAACTCGAATTTCTCCCTCAGCAGCGTATAGTTTACACTGTAAACGTCTGGCAGCGGCATCGGTCCTGCATATTTTTGATTTTTTGAAGTTTTCATCAAATGTGGAAAATGCCCCTTAGCCCCTGGGGAACCCATGGCTAATAAGGTCATTTGCTTAATTTCATGAGATTTTAGAGAATCGATAAATCTGATGTTCAGAGCTTTTACGGTCATGCACATTATTGTACCACCCTGATTAATTAGTTCAACGTCCACCTTTTCGCCTAGTAGCTGTCGGATTACTAGGCAATTGTGCCTAATAATCCCTTTCCATTGTGCGATATGAAAGTATAGTTTTTGAAACAACCATCAATAAATTTACGCACAAAATCCTTTAAACAAGTTTCACCATAACACTCCCAGCTTCGTTTATTGTTAATATGAAGGGCATAAAGGTCATTTGGAATGTGTGTCCCTGTTTCTTGCATGCATTCAAAGTCAGAAAAAAATGTACTTGTTTGAAATTTTGGGGTTGTCCAAAGGCTGTATGTAGCACAAGTGCCTGTCAGGGGTGTCGATGATGATGTTACACAGCAAGCCAAGTTTCTCTTTACATTTCTCACAGAAGGACCTGCTCTCACACTTACCGACACCTGTCGCCACATTCTGAAAGTAATGAGTCAAACCCTGAGTCTTTGAGTCT
This sequence comes from Lepisosteus platostomus, assembly GCF_059453375.1. Classification (NCBI taxonomy): domain Eukaryota; kingdom Metazoa; phylum Chordata; class Actinopteri; order Semionotiformes; family Lepisosteidae; genus Lepisosteus; species Lepisosteus platostomus. The sequence continues at coordinate 126,966 of NW_028291503.1, read as the reverse complement.
GTGAAAGACTTTACTGACAGGGCAATTCTGAATTTCTGCCTCAATTTCGCAACACTGGGAATCTAATCATGTTTTACAAGATTTAACGCATGCGTGCACGTTTTTGTGGCTATAGGCGGCATGGCACTGACTGCAAAAATACGCTGAACCCACAAAAGCTTTAATATTTAAAACCCCGTTGAAATGATCTTCATGCAGTAGAAAAAAAGTATTTTCAATTCTGGTGGCGTGGGGCCCGATGTAAAATATTTCCACTCGCCCTGATCATGGTACAAAATTTTAATGACCACCTTTAAATGCTTTTCAAAAGCTGCAATATCTGACAAGCCAATTTTTACGATTCTCTGAAAAACCCAACTCGTTGTGTAATCGTTTAGCCCCCTGCAACATTTCCCTATCACTACAACCAGTATTCATCATTACCCTACTGTACAGAACGGATTTAAATCTTCTGCGGGCAGCCCCCTGCAGATTCCAAACTATCATAACTTCTAATCTGAGGCTGCCGTCTGTGAGAACTTCTGTGTGGCTCTGTAAGAGATCTGAGATGGGGTTTAAAAAAATCAGTAGCATTTAATTCTCCGGGGGCGTCTTCTGAGCGAGAACAACGGCGAGAACAACCCGCCAGAAGACAAACGCAACTGTACAAAATAATTCGGCCCTACGCTTGGCGAAAGTTCATCCAATATTCTCTGGACTGCACCATGCACAGCATCTATTGCTTGTACATACGAGTCTATCCTGTCAAGATGAACAAAACGAAATTCTTCATAGTGTTGCTTTAAAATGATTATACGGTCTATCACAACTACGCACACGTTCCAGGAAAACTAAGGGGGTCTCTATTCGCATCGCCACCGCCGCCAACCTGATTCTCAGCGTTCATCACAACCGGCTCTCGGTTTTCAAAGTTACTGTTCTCAGGTTCAACTGCCCCGACCCTGAGCATTACATTAGTTTCTACCCCAGCATTCTCATTGTGTGGCTCCGGTTGGGCCTGGGAAATCCTGGTGCCTCTCTCCGAATCTTTTGTGTCTCAACAAAGATGCCTTTGCAAGTTAATTTCTTTTATTAACATACAAACGCTTGATGTTAGTAAGGGGTCGGTCTCTTAACCACTTCTTAGACTGCATGTTTAGTCATTTAGAGACACCGGGGGTCTGCATCATTGAACCATAAAATACCATTGCCAGGTCGCGAAATCCCGACTTTAGAGCTGTATCCTCTGAAGAAGTTATGCCAAAAAGGAAAGTGGTAAAAGACTGGATAGGTTTGGGTAGAACAGATTGTATATCTGCAAAAACAGCTTTTAGGTGTTCTAAATCTCTCTTTTTATCCATTTCATTAGTGCTCGCCTTACCTACTAACTGAGCTATGTTGCTCGCACAATTTATCACAGTTCCACTCGACAAGTCTCTAAACGCATTATTAGTTCTTTCCAAAGGTTTGGCACCCGTTGATCTGGACAGCGTTTTAACTGCAACTTTCCAAGCGGAAATGCTCTCCGCTGGAACTACCGTCGCGCGAAGATGCCGCGTCTGTGTGAATAAAAAATGAAAGGCGGATTAAGGATTAGTCCGCAATACTGAATATCTCAAACACAGAAAACTATGTTAACTAGGAACATTTAATGAATTAACATTCCACCAAAAGAAGTAACTGTTTAAGAGATATGACGCAAAGTTCATATTTGTTTTTGGACAACCTTTTAATTGTAACTGCTGAAATAAAGTGGTTCACGTTACACCTTGACACCGCTTAAAATATATCAACCCTTTGTCGCGGGTGTGCTACGTCTTGCGTTATGTGTTTTGTTTACGGTATTTGAAGTCTCTGTCTGCACGTCTACTTGATTTTCTGATGGTGTGGCGTCATTACGGTTGAGAAAAAAAGGGCAATCACGAAAAAGCCGCAATGCTGAATACTACAAATGACCAAAAATAGAAAACTGGTGTAAATCGGATTTTTTTTTAATCCGTTAAATTCACCTGTAATCGTGATCGATACAAATATGTTTTATAATACATCGCAGACAACTCTTGACTAATACCAACATTCTCTCACAGATGTTTTGGAAATGCTCCCCTTCTCCTCAGGATTTCTGTGGACAACGGCCCGAGTTTCCACACGATTTTGAGGAGGTGTTGAAAAAACCCCAAGCGGGGTTTTTTAAACCTGTACGGACCCGGACCTTGACATCGCCTGAGAGTAGATAACACATGATGGTGAGGAGAAAGCTACAGCCAATGGGCTAACTTCAAGACCCGCTCAGACCGTAAAGCGTTATTCAAAACAGCATCGTGATCATTACCCACCGGCGCTGGAGCGAACCGATGAAGCCGATCGCTTGACTCCCGCCGAGCCTGCTGGCTGTGGCGGCTGGGCATCCGGAGCACCTGATGGGAGAGAGGGGGTAGATGTGCTCACTAGCAACGGTATTAAGTTCTGTACAGCTGGCGTTTGCGACGCCGTTTATGTTGGCTTCAGTCATTAGCGCACATACAGACTCACTCAGAGCGTAAAGCGTTATTCAAAAGAGTGTCGTAATTCTGACTTACTTGTGCTAGTGAGTTCTAACAACGTTGCCCCGTCGAGCTTGATTGTTTTTAAAAAAAAATATTTATGCTTAACAGAATAACAGAAATTACATTAGAAACAAGAGTACATATAACAATTCAAGACAAAAAGATTGTCAGGGGTACATATTACTACATAAATTCAAGTTATGAAAAAAGATTAAACAAATTAAATAAAAATAATGTCCGCACCGCTTTCATATTTTTGCACTTTAAAATAGTCTGCAAATACTCCCTTCCATCCATTTTAAAATGCTCAAACACAGGGTACTTCCCAGACCACTTTTGTGTATATTGTATTTTGTGTATATAATAACGTGCCAGTATAACAATTAAATTTATTAAAAACGAAATTTTAATATTGTTTTCGATGGGGCTGAAACTTAACATAACATCTTTTTCATCAAAACAAGTATCAATATTGGTTTCTTTTTAATATAAGTCTGCAACTTTTTTTACCCTGGGGCATAACCAAAACAAATGCTGAATAGTTTCAGGGCTATTGTCACAAAAAACACATTTGTCATCTATATTAATTTTAAATCGCTGGGTAACAGGAGTCTTAACTGGGTAAATTCGATGAATTATTTTGTATGAAACCTCCTTGACCTTATTGGTTATACAATATTTATTGGGCGTCATTCAAATTTTTTTCCAATCAATGCGTTTTCCAAATGAAGAAATCCAATATATTGTAACCGCAAGTAAAATATCATTTTTCAACAGGGATCTGAAAAATTGGTTATAACATCCACAACTCAGAATGTCCTTTCCTTGTAGTCTAATGTGAGCTGTAAATTCTTCCAACGTTTCTAAAGGAACCCCGTCGAGCTTGATGTCTGTGTCAGGAGTAGCGTGAAGCTAGCGACATTAAGCGACGTGAATATTTGAATGTGAATAAACTGAGATTTGCAGAGGACCTGTCCGCCGCAGACAGGAGCACCAGGAGCCAGCTGTGGCCCCAGGCTGAAGCTGCCAGAAGAGAGGGGAGCGAGGGTCTTTGTGGAGGGGAAGGAGATTCGCTGCCAGTGACAGCTCAGTTAATGATTATGTTCCATTATATTTGTTATAGCTGTCACAGTCGCTACTCCTCCTCTTAAGGGCGCTCCAGCCCTTCCTTGCTATACCTCATCCCCACACCTGTTCCTTATTCCAGCCCCTCTTCAGTTCCACCTTAAAAGCCAGACGCAGACATCACTCGAGGCTCTTCACTGAATCCCGTTTCGTGAGAGCCCGGGTCCTGCTGTGTCTGGCTTAGGGCTGGGCGATATGGCCAAAAACATTATCACGATAAAAATTTTCTTATCAGTCGATATCGATAATTATCACGATAAATGTCAAATCATTATTTCTTTCAAGTTTAAAGGCAGATTTTTTCTCCTGAGTGAAATTTGAAGAAACCAGACAGTTAATTGGTAAATTAAACAACTTTATTTTAAGAACACAACAAACACTTGCCAAACAGCAGAAACATTAAACAAATCTGAGGTAGAGAGTATTCAAGTCTTTTTTATGTCAAAATATTTTAATATTTAAATAATTAACAAAATAAATCTTAATAGAAAAATTAAATGCTGCAGTGTGATAAAACACACATAGAAGATGACACAGACAGACTGCAAAGTTTAAAGTGCTTTAAAGGATCATATCAGAAGTAGTGGCGAAGAATGGCACCGTTTGCAGCTGCCGCTCTACCATCTCCCTACACTCTGCATACAGCCGAGGAAGTGCAGTCAGTGCAAAATGTTTCCGACCAGGTAGCTCGTATCTGGGGTCAAGGACTCTGATTAGCTTCTTGAATCCCTCATTTTCGACAGTGCTAATGGGAAGCATGTCTTTTGCAATGCAATATGCAACTGCATTTGTGATGTCTTCTTGTCTCTTCGTTTTTTTGTCGTAAGGCACGGTGCTCGAAAATGATGCTACTATGGTTTGCTGCTGTGTAGTCACACTGAATACTGGGCTGGTGCTTATAGATGGTCCCATTCCACTAACAACACTAGTTTGTGACTGTAATTTTTTACTTTCTGCGTGTTCTAACGGGTGATGTTGTTTTAAATGGTGAAATAGGTTCGTGGTGTTGCCTGTCTTTGCTGGCACGGATCTGCGACACAGTTTGCAGTGCAAGCTGCTCTGATTTATGTCTGATCATAAAAAGCCAAAATATCTCCAAATTACCGAAGATGAATGATCTTTTCTGTCGACGATGTCATCGTCCTTCGAGCTGGTCGTTGGCAGCACTACATTTGCTTCAGTGTCGCTCTTTTCTTCACTCTAACTACAATCCTGTCAGCCACCACCATGTGGGTAAACAACACCACGTTAGCTGCCCGGTCTGCAACACGCACACGCATATCATGCGCAAAGCATAAACATATATATCGAACATTTATCGAACTTTTGTTAAAATTATATAGAGCACAATTATATCGCAATAATTATCGTTATCGAATTATCGCCCAGCCCTAGTCTGGCTCCGTTATGGTTTTAACCCTTCGTTCCTGATCCCCCCCGCCGGTTCCGACCTGGTTCCTGTGTTTTAACCCCTGGATGGATCGCCTGGCTATGGACTCTCGCTTCTGTTTTGGATACCCCTTTGGATTTTCTCATGGATTGTTTACCCCAGAATCACTACCCCTGGACACCTGCACCCCTTGGACATGCCCCCCTGTCTCCATACCCTCTCCTGCATGGCTTTTTCCCCAGTGTTTCCTCACTAATCCGGATCGTGTCGCCTGCATAGGGCCCGCGGGGAAAGAACTGTTCGTGACAATAGCAGCAGATAGTACTGTTTACTTAGTGTTGGTTTGGAATGTTGTAGTCCTGGCTCTTGAAAAGCTCAATCAGTTAGATAATCTTAGAGTTATCTGCTTTTGTATCTGCTTTTTTATTTTTTCTATTAATACCAGAGGTATTCGAAGTGTCGTAAAAAGAAAGGTGATTTTATTTGTAAAAATGAGTGCTGTTTTTTATTTTATACAGGAGGACTGATTTCCTCTCTGGTTTTATAATTGATCTATTCTTGGATGGCGTGGAAAAGGATAAAAAAGGTAAATAACGTGCATATAAGGAATCTTTGTAAATCCCATTTTTCTCTCCTTGTTTAGTTTTTTGGAAAGCAATGTTTGGAAAAAATAATTTGGAAGTTAGTTTGGACAACTCCTGATAGATATTGTATTACAAATAAAGTTAAAGAGATATCGTTTAAAATTGTTCACAAGTTTTATCCAGTTAAAATCGCACTTTCTAAATCTAAGCATGAGCAGGATGATCTGTGTGTTTTTTGTCGGGCTGAAAGGGAATCTTTGGTGCAATTATTTGTAAGGTGTATATCTGTGAAGTTTTATTGGGCGGACTTGCAGAGTTCTGTTTGTAGGCATTTAAAGGCATTTTTTAGATTTAAAGATTTTGATATTTTGTTGTATTAAGAGAAAAAAAAAGCATCTATAGTAAATTAGTCATTCTGGGTACTTTTCATATTTATAAATTAAAACGGTCCAATAATACTACCCTTTTTATTACTTTTAAGATGGATTTGAAATAATTATTTTAATTCTAAAAAAATTGAAAAGTGCAAAAGCAGGATAACATTTGACAAATGTAAAAGATAATTTGGTTATATAATTTACTTCATTATCTGTGGCAGTTGTTTTTTTCTGATTGTGTTTTTTTTGTACCGGTGTCTGCTCCTCTAGTTGTATTTGTATTTGTAAATTCTTTAGACATTTAATACAAATTAAAAAAAACTGATGCGAATGATCAGGAAGTGTATGTAAATAGCCGAATTTCAATCAAAATAAAATCCTTCTGCTGCCACAGTAGCGTATGACGTTATTTCTTCGTAATGAACTGTAATTCCTCAAACATTCTGCCAAATTTTAAAGGGTACTTTTTTGAATTTTTAATCGCCTCCACTAATCCCCAGGTTGAACAGATCTAAGATTATTAGAAGTTTTTATTACTTTTACAGCACCTTTCTTGGTATATTTTTTTCCTTAGAAATGTTTTTTTCCTGTTCAATGAAAAAGGTTTTGAGATGCAAGCTTTTAAAGGAGCTGTATCTGATATTTGTAATTAATAATAATAATAATAATAATTAATAATTGCTTACACTTATATAGCACTTTTCTGGACACTCCACTCAAAGCGCTTTACAGGTACTGGGTATCCCCTCCACCTCCACCAATGTGCAGCCCCACCTGGATGATGCGACGGCAGCCATAGTGCGCCAGAACGCTCACCACACACCAGCGAGAAGAGAGCAGAGTGATTAAGCCAGAGTGACTAACACCTCTTCCAGCAGCAACCTTAGTTTTTCCCAGGAGGTCTCAAATCCAGGTACCGACCAGGCTCACACCTGCTTAGCTTTAGTGGGTTGCCAGTTGTGAGTTGCAGAGTGATATGGCTGCTGGCCGTATTAAATCAAATAATTTATATTTTAATTCAATCATTTATTTAAATTATAACCAGTTTAAAAACTGCTGGGGTTTATAGAGCACCTCCCATTCCCAGACTGGGACCATGCAGTGATGGACAGGGAGTGAGCTTCACGCTACATACGTCAGGTGTAAATCAGCTGTATCTATCGGTAACGACATGGATACATGAGACACGCTCTTGCTAGCAACGTTGAAATTTCATTTTTCAATAAGCCAAATATACATACCCAAGAAATGCTGGAAATCCTCATCGTCCACCAAATCACGTGAGGCTTGCAAAATATGAGACGCCTGAGGTCTGTAGCTGCTCCATGTGTGCCGGTGTTGTACGTCTCTCAAGTCCGAAAATCTCCCGAGACTGCCAGCCGGGGACACTGCCAGCCACGCCCTTGTGCAGGGTTTTAGGTCACTTCGCTGGCCGTGCCTGAGAACGTAAATGTGTTTCTTAGATGATATGTTTTTCTTAGAGATATGACCCATAGCCTGTACCCCCAGATAACATTAGATAACGAACGAGGCGGTTTAATTTTTGTCTGTAGCCATTTTTGTGGGAGAGGGGGATGCTGCATGTGACTGTGTGGTGAAATCGGTCCAAACTTTTCAAACTTGGTTATGTTGTTACATGTACCTGATTTAAAAACATTACGTTTAATATTTTTAATGTTTAAAACACTACATTACACTGTGTAGAGAATTATTTTTAAGCTTTTACAACCTAGGAGCTCCATCTGCAGAGACGTTGTTGGTAAAATATACAGATCCAGCCCCACAATGTTCTTCTCAAAAGATAAAATAACCTTTACATTTTTTAATTCAATGTAATTTCTTTCCTTCACCCACATCATGCGGGTCTGGGATTGCGCGTTAATATTTTTAATGTTTAAAGACATTACCTGCAGGGTGTAGAGAATTATTTTCAAACTTTTAAAAGATGGTTATATTGTTAGAGGTCTCTGGTTTAAAAACATAACGTTTAATATTTTTAATGTTTAAAAATTGCATACACTGTATAGAGAATTATAATAAAACTTTCATATCCTAGCAGTTCCAACTGTCGAAACTTTATCATTAAAATTTAAAGATCCACCCCCACAATGTTCTTCTCAAAAGATAAAATAACTTTTACATATTTTAATTACTTTCTGTTCTTTACCCACATCACGGGGATCTGGGGTTGCGCGTTAATGTTTTTAATATTTAAAGACATTACATTCAGGGTGTGGAGAATTATTTTCAGACTTTTATAGCCTCCTATCCATTCTGAAATGTGATTCTGGTCATGAGGAAACGTCAACACCTGAGGATGAAGAGTCGCTACAAGAGGTAAATATCTTATTTTAAGAAAAAGCAAACTAATGACTACTTTTTTTAAGCCTTCATTTTCTTTTATCCTTTAATAGAATAATGAAGAGGTTGATGCGGCAATCTTCAAACTACCATCAAGATTGAATGTTTCATGTCTGTGCATGTGTGTTAGCAATAATGTGAATAAAGACGCTGGTCAACCTAGTTTAGCTAACGAGGACCCCAATGCGACTTCTGCTATGGACCAGGTTGTAAAGTCGGTTGTTTGTTGCATCTTCAACCACTGTTTATGGGGTGTTCTGATTGATGAATGCGAAGCCTGTTTGATTAATCATCCAGGTCAGCTGGGGCACTCATGCTTGACTGTCGGGTACAAAGATGTGTCAATTGCAGTGTTAGAAATTTATGTCTCTCAGTTTAGCCCGAATTTCAGCAACTGTTCTTTACATCGCACAAGCCCTGGGTACATTTACTATTACGCAGGATACTGAGCGGGGTTAAAAAATATAAATGACGACCGATCACCACGCCGCTATACGAGCTCCTTACTTGAAAATGTAGATGAAATAAAATACTAGACAATATTGTACAAAAGAAAAACGATTTACCTTTTTTACAGAAATAAAAAAGATCTAAGTAAAACCAGGGGGTGAGAAATATTTGCATTGTGAATAGAGAATAGAATGAGGAATATTGATTGTATACACAAGAATTCTTACAAAGAGTGCTTTATATTCGCCTTTCTACAAACCTGGAAATGAAAATCAAAGAGCCAAAGGCTAATATCCTCAACTTTGTAGAGAGTCTGAGGTATATGAAAAATAACATGAGTGAAATCACTTCAAATCTGCTGTTTTGGGAAACTAAAACCTGGTGCTAACCGCGGGGTCTATTCCAAAATACAATGTGTTTTTGCATACAATATGTGATAACACAGTACCTCTGATCACCCAAGCAAATTTCTTTGCCCTGATGGACAGAGTAGCGCAGATACAGTAGGTGTTCACGGCTATAGAAGTGAAGAGAGAAAGGGTGTTATGGTGCTTTTTCAGATGCAGCAGAGTTTTTGAGCCATGTTGGAATAGTAGCTACAGGTACTGAACTAATTTTCCGCACCAACATTTAATTGTAGATTGCAACCAGGAGCCTGTAACATCTGTAAAAAGTTTAAAAGTGTGTACTGGGGTGTTTTTTGTCTCTGTGCTTTTGTATTTGAAAAGCTGCTGCTGAAATAAAGTGGTTCACATTTCACATGCTGGTTGTCCTGCGAGTTCCTTCCGGGACACTTCACTCGGTCAGTGTGTGTGTTACTCGGCCATCTGATAGGCCTGCTATCAGAACAAGACAAGCGCCAGGGTCACAGCCCCTCCAGACTTGGTTTTCAGCGGCACAGCCCAGGCGTATTTAGACAACATGTCTATACATGTTAAGATGTAACAGAACCCGTCATTGACATCGCTGTCAGTCCATATCAGGCAGCAGCAGCCTGTTCCTCTGAAATCCCACTTGTGCAGTGTATAAGCCCGATGACCGGACAGCCAGTCTGCCACCCGGCCACGGCTGGACTCACAGCCCTCACCAGACTCCCCCCGCCGCCCTAACTCCCCAATCCCTTAGGGGTATAATAGAGCGCTCACACCCGCGGCAGTCACTATCGCCTACCGTTGACGCTAATACGCACTTTTTTACATATATTTATAAAACGAGGGGCACCGCGATGGCGGACATTTGGACCCAGAGGCACCGAACCACTCGGGAAGGCGGGACATCACAATTCGATTCAATTCAGTTCAAGATGCTTTATTGGCATGACCGATGGGTACAGTCAGTGTTGGCAAAGCAAATAGGAATAAAATTAACACGAAACAAAACACAAAATAAAAATAAAATAAACTCTACAGACATATTATAGACATTTACAACTGTTGTGTATCTTAATAAAGAGTTCTTTATATTATTTCGTTCTTATATTATTTTAACTATTTTATTAACTACACAGATCACGCCCTTACACCATATATTCCCGCCTTCTACTCTCCCGTTCTGTTGTCTTGCCATGTCTACTCACTATACTACATCCCTTCCTTTGTTATTTTTAAAGTCCATAACTTTACCATACAATTGTAGCAATTCTATACCAACAGACAGTAAACGGTTATTAACTATTACAACAAAATGCATGTAAAACCTTCCATTTCAGTTCAACACATTCAACTATTTTTTACAACTATTTCTATGCGTACCAACTCAAATTTTAATTCATTCACAAAAGCATCAACAGATTCGTCCTGAAACTGAGTTCTCTGCCTAAATTTATTCCGTTCCAAAACCACATTTCTCCGCGGTGTAAAGTAAGCGTCTAAGGCAGCTACAGTCTGTTCATATGTACCTTTTTCTCCAGGGAGGTTGGCGAAAATCCGCTGCACGGGAGCCCCGATACAGTGCAGTAATGTAGCCCGTCTCAAAGCATCCGGACCTTCTGTAGATCCACTGGCGATTTAAAAAAAATGTACGACTCCATCCATATCTTGTATTCCGTATACAAATCCGGAGCTCCGAGGTTCAGTGGAAGCGGTGGAGAGAGCTGGTCATAAGCAAAGCTTCTCGGCGCGGCGGCCATATCTTCCACAGCGCAAGCTAAACGAACAGTCCGAAAATTCAAAAGTTCATTTCTTCCAGCAAGAGAACTAAATCTGCAGTGTTCTGCTCGTTCGTCAAGCACTCATCTCTCGTCGCAATAAATGTTGTGTATCTTAATAAAGAGCCGTTCATATATTATTTTAACTATTTTATTAACTACACAGATCACGCCCTTACACCATATAGTCCCGCCTTCTACTCTCCCGTCCTGTTGTCTCGCGATGTCTACTCACTATACTACAACAACAAAGACAAATCATAAAATATTCACAGATACTGTAGACATATGGAGCATTATTGGGAGACAGACTCACTGTTCCTCAGGCTGGGACAGGAGATCACATACTGGACTGCCAGTTCAACTGAGTTCCCCCCTCCCTCTCCCAGTAGGATTGGGACCCGTTGCGATTCTGGCAGGTGTGGGAACTCTGGGACTAGATTTCTGAATTTAGGGAAGAATGTTTCTCTAATCCCAGAGTATCTGTCACAGTGCAGTAGGAAGTGCACCTCTGTCTCCATTTCTCCCCACTGGCAGTGGGAGCACAGCCTGTCCTCTCTGGGCAGCCAGGTCTGCCTGTGTCGCCCAGTTTCTATGGCCAGGCTGTGGTCACTGAGCCTGTACTTCGTTAGGGTCTGTTTCTTTTTGCTGTTTCTTATCTTGGTCAAATATTCGGCTAGTGTGTATTGTCTGTTTGGGCTTCGGTAGCATTCCAGTTTATGTTGTGTTTGCGTGTGTGTGTCCCAGTGTGTGAGATATTGCTGTTTGATCTGTGTTGTGATGTGGTTGAGTGAGAATTGTGGTGCTCTAGCAGTGCTGTCTTGAGGCTGGCTGGTGTCGGTGTGGCTCAGGTCAGTGAGCCTCAGGACCAGCTGGCTCAGGGGGCTCTGTTTTGGGTTCAGCTCTTGGCTCAGCAGGGCTTTGTGGTGGTAGGAATTTTGGTCGCTGTTTTTTAGGTGTAGCCAATACTTTAATATTCTTTTCTGGATGTTTATCAATAGTGGGTACTGGCCTAATTCGGCCCTGCACCCGTTGTTAGGTGTTTTTCTCCGCACACGGAGGATGTTTCTACAGATCTCCATGTGCAGAGTTTCTGTGGGGTGTTTGTCCCATTTAGTGTAATCCTGGTCTGTGAGGAGACCCCACACTTCACTGCCGTATAGGGCAATGGGTTGGATAACACTCTGAAATATTTGAGTCAGATTCTTGTTGGTGGGTTGATGTTGAAGAGCCTCCTTCTTATTGCGTAGAATGCCCTGAGTGCCTTCTCCCTCAGTGCCTTCACTGCCAGGTCAAAACTCCCAGATAAGCTGATGGTGAGACCGAGATATGTGTAGCTGGATGTGTGCTCCAATGTGTTGTTGTTGAGTGTGAATTATACCTGTTTCCCTGAGGTCTGGCTTTCTTCTGGAAAACCATAACTCTGGTCTTGTCCAGATTGACTGGCAGTGCCCAGGTCAGACAGTACTGCTCCAACAGTGCCAGGTTCTGCTGCAGCCCCTGTTCTGTGGGCGACAGCAGGACCAGGTCATCTGCATAGAGCAGGAACTTGATTTCTGTGTCGTGTAGTGTGAGACCAGGAGCTGCAGACTGCTCCAACATTCCAGCTAATTCGTTGATATAGATATTGAACAGTGCTGGGCTCAGGCTGCAGCCCTGTCTCACCCCACGGCCTTGGGTGAAGAATTTGGTCCTTTTGTTTCCAATTTTCACTGCACATTTGTTCTCTGAATACATTGATTTAATTATGTCGTACGCTTTGCCCCCTATGCCACTTTGGAGTAGTTTATAAAACAATCTTTCATCCCAAATCGAGTCAAATGCTTTTTTTAAATCGACAAAGCAGGCAAAAATTATGAACCACAACTCATAACGACACACTATTGACTCAGGAGGAGGCGGGACATCCCGCACATAATAGTCTCCCATTGGTTGAAAAAGGGTCAAAAAGATTGATGGAAGGTATCAGTTCTCACTACCCCTGCGCCAGCAAGGTGTGTCCGGTGTGCAGGCGGCCCATCCAGGCTGTGGTCTTCACCTGCAGCACCTAAGAGGACACCTCAGTGAGCTGAAGTCTTCTCAGGGTCTGGGAGAGGCTTGAGTTCATGTAGATGTACATAGAGTTTTTGGTTAGTGTAAAACTTTGATCGACAAAGTTATGGTTTACAAACAAACATAGTTATGTAAGACTCCTCTCATGGCTCTGAGAAATGAAACTGGAAATGTCTTTATTTTAATAAAAAGGACACATTTTAATGATTGGTTAGTAACAGTTTGTTGTCATGTTGTACAAAATCAGACAGTTTAGACCAGAGGTGTCCAAAATATGGCCCGCAGGTCATTTGCGGCCCGCGCCTGTCACTGAAACGAGTTAATTTAGAACTATAATTCGATTTGGCCCGATGTTAAGTTAAAAATGCAGTTCCTATTTTGAACACCAGGTGCCGCCATCACCTAAAATCAAATCTCAAAACTTATTAGCTGCTGAAGCCCTAATGGCACAAATGGCAGAGGGAGAGATGAGATGTCTTTTCTTTTTTGACGGACCTGCACAAACAATGTGCACTGATGCTCGTGAAGAACACTGCACCTGCCCCCCAGATAAGGAGACGATGGGAAGGCGGATAAATTCCTCTAAAAAAACCAACATCAGGGCTGTTTGGTTGCTTTGGTCCTGCACAACTTATCTAAATCACAAAAAAGGTCACACTTTGGACATAGTCATTATAAATGACTCTTTTGCTATCTTTCTAATCACTCTTCTCCTTGTTGTTAAATTTCCTGTTTCACTCTCTTCAACTTTATGTGCTGTAAGCTTTTGCAATTAGCAACCTTTTCTGGTTTTGCTCTCTCTTAATTGCCTTGCTTTCCTATCTCTGATATTGTGGATGACAATATGCAAATGTTTAATGTTTAACTTTTATTACAAAAACATACTGTATTTAATAGTTTATGTTTGATTCCTAAAAGTACTCTTGTAATTTACTGTTGTAATTTCTGATTATTACAGTAAATTAAAAGCCTCACCTCACTGCAGTAGGAATCAAACAAGAGGCCAGTACAGTCTCGCGGCACACACACCTTCACACACATCTGATTTTATCCCTCTCAAGTTTGTTGATAAACTGGCCGAGATGAGTATTCATTTGCATTATTGGCTACTGGACCTTCTCGCTGACAGGAAGCAGTGGTGAAACTGAAGGATGCCATCTCTCAGCCTCTCACCCAGGGCACCAGTGCTGCTCAGTCCTTTCTCCATTGTATACAGGGAGAGTAAACAGAACAGCTAGAGAGGGCAGTGTATATCGTCTCTAAAACTCACCTTCCCTCTGTGGATTCACTCTATATCTCTAGACTGAAACACAAAGCTCTAAAGATCCGCACCAACTGCTCCTACCCTGCCCAGCCTCTGTTCACTCTCCTCCTCTCTCTCTCTCTAAACACTTAGGTCTGTTAAGATAAGGAGCTTCTGTAGCAGCACCTGCCCGGAGGCTGTGAGGTGTGTGAACGCAGTTATAGAATGTAGATTAAATAAATACATTACTGGACTGTGTTAGGGTAGTATGTGATGTGGGGATATTATTATTGGTTTTGTGTTGTATATTGTACTGATGTCTTTTGCTTGCATGAGCTGACCAAACCAGACCCGATGCCAATAGGTGTTACGATAATAGAAGTGTTGAACTTGAAAAACTGTAGAGCAAGCAACAACACAGAGCTTTGCATAAAATTCCATTAGACAATATTAAAACAAAAGCCAGTTTCAGTCTATTTTATTTTCCTGGGGAATAAAGCCAGTTGCTGGTTATGTTTTCAACCAGGCCCAGGCTCCATCCAAAAATGGTATCTTCAATAAAGCCCAAATCCCTGTGGGCATCTCTAATCCATCCTGCTGGAGAGGAGGCCCAGGAATAGGACTACTTTCTGTACCTGCAAGTTCTTGAGCATTCCTAGCTGAACTCAGGAGTTTACACTTGAGCCATTAATAATAATAATTGCTTAGACTTATATAGCACTTTTCTGGACACTCCACTCAAAGCGCTTTACAGGTAATGGGGACCCCCCTCCACCACCACCAATGTGCAGCCCCACCTGGATGATGCGACAGCAGCCATAGTGCACCAGAACGCTCCCCACACATCAGCTATCAGTGGAGAGGAGAGCAGAGTGATGAAGCCAGTTCATAGATGGGGATTATTAGGAGGCCATGATTAGTAAGGACCAATGGGAAATTTGGCCAGGACACCGGGGTTACACCCCTACTCTTTTCGAGAAACGCGCTGGGATTTTTAATGACCACAGAGAGTCAGGACCTCGGTTTTACATCTCATCCGAAGGACAGCGCCTGTTTACAGTACAGTGTCCCCGTCACCGTACTGGGCATTAGGACCCACACGGACTGCAGGGTGAGCGCCCCCTGCTGGTCCCACTAACACCTCTTCCAGCAGCAACCTTTGTTTTTCCCAGGAGGTCTTCCTTCCAGGTACTGACCAGGCTCATGCCTGCTTAGCTTCAGTGGGTTGCCAAGGGTGAGTTGCAGAGTGATATGGCTGCTGGCCATTCAATTTACAGTTTACTTTTCAATTTGGATGAACACGTGATTAAACGTTCTTCAGGTGTGTGGGAAAGAGAGGGCAATAACAGGCCAACAGGAGAGAACAGGAAGAACAGTGGTCAGAGCAGGTGAGAAAGAGTGTCCTGGGGAAAAGGTATGAAAAGATGTAATTGGTAAATAAATGTAGAGGCTCCATAAAGAAATAAGTCTATCACTGAGAGATGAGGGAAGATGAGATCCAATGTCAAGGGTGATCTTGGGTCTTGATACATCTCCTGAAATTCCAAGGATGCAGCCTAAGAGGTTAGAGCAATGATTTTAACTCATCTGGCCATGACTACATTGACACTTCTTCTGGATAAATACATGTACGCTTAACAGACCAGCGGCAAGGAGCTAATTATTGTCAGTGTATGTAATTATGATGCATGTAATTACCATTCATACAGCATTGTCACAAACAATGATAACACCTAGTTTAGTAATTATACACCTTGCATATGCAAGAATCAAGACACCTGCTTAATGCTTTCTTTTTCAGTATGATCACCACAATCACGAATCAAGAACACACAATAAAGTGAAGTGACAAAGATGAATGCAACAGCTGTCTTTAATCTTTAATTGCAAAAACAACACCTATAAAATGGCTCTAACAAACACAAAGTACATACAGAAGGAACGGTCAATTTTGTATGAACACCACTGTTTCAGAATAAAAGATATATTTTCTTCAGATGCAATCTTGCTATTGTTAGGTAATGCCAATACTAAGAACACTTAATAAGAACCATTATTAAGTAGTTATTGGGTGCGTTTTTACTTTATCAATGTTAACATAGCCAGAACTAAATCAGACAGCTGTTAAGAGTTCAACTCAGATTTACAAGCCTTTACTTCAGTATTGCAGCATTTTCAACTGTATTGTCTATAAATCTAGAGCAAAGCATGAAACCAAACAGGGGTATCAGACAGCAGTGATCCCTCTATCATGCATTTCTTGGTTCCAGTAGTTATTTATTGCTTTGAATTATCTTGTGGACAAGTATTGAAGCTGGGAAGTCCATGACTATGATTCCCCAACGAATCGTTTGGTCTCCAAAGCCATTCAAGTAGTAGTAGAGCTCAGGATTGACTCTATCAGCAACTGCATTAGGGTATGCCCCACCACTCGACCCTGAAGCAAAGGTCAGAAAGATCTGGGTGCGATGGCCATACCTTGCCTTTTCTAGGTGGTCCTTCACTCCTGACCACTTCTGTGGGGTGTGAAAAATTGTTGGAACATGGTAATCATCTGCAATATCTAATGACCAATAGTTAATGCCAACAGAAGCACAGGGATAGTTTTGTATAATTACTATCTTTCCCCGTGCTTCACCAAGGGTTGGGACTTGGTTTTTCACCCAGAAATGTGATTCGCCATACGCCTCAATTTTGTTTTTCAGAGTTTCGTCAAAAGAGCGAGTGCAGCATGTTTCATCGTGGTCTTCTTTTATGCGCATGAGAATCACTTCTCCTGTGTTTTCTTTCAGGAACGCAATGGTGTCTCGAAACACATCCCCCAGAACCGCTTGCTGATAAACTACATCATGGTGGATGGTGAGATTGTTTTCAATATGTCTACATCGAATGTCAACAAATCGTATGCCAGCCTTATATTGCTGAGAGAG
Source organism: Lepisosteus platostomus (assembly GCF_059453375.1). NCBI lineage: Eukaryota > Metazoa > Chordata > Actinopteri > Semionotiformes > Lepisosteidae > Lepisosteus > Lepisosteus platostomus. The sequence continues at coordinate 109,783 of NW_028291503.1, read as the reverse complement.
AGGCCATCTCTGACATTCAACCAAGGCGCCTCCATAGAAAGCCATGGTGTTATGTGTCCCAGGAATTGAGAGCTCAGCCACAGACTTGCTGTCAGAGATGTCAGCCATCCAATTGGGCCACAGGGCATCAGGAGTACTATCCCAGTCACATACGGGTGTTCCCTGTTCATTTCCCATCTTTACAAGCTCAATAGGTGCATGAACTGAAAGTAGAAAGAAAACATGGACATAATTATACACCTGTAGAAGGCTCCATGGCCGAAATGTTGTGTTTTCTCTCTTCTCTTTTCAGCCTGGAATAAACCTATTACTAGTTCCTTTGCATTATTATACAATGACCAAATTGTTGTTGTCGTTTTTTTGTTTATCGTGGCTGACCTGATGGGCAGACAGAAAGAAGTCTCTTCTTCTCCTCAGAAAGACGTCTCCAATTTCTGGAACTTTGGTCTGTAGGGAATTGGATCTCACTCACAGGGCTTCACCTGCAGTGGATGAGAGAGTTATGACCAGCCCTACTGATAGGCTACTTACGTAAGTAGGTAGGTCCCCTTTTCAGGCCATAAAGGCCCATGGGGAATGGGGGGCAAGGGCCACCATTTTTCTTGACTATCTGACACTGGAGGTAGAGGTGATGTGGTCAACATCACGCTCCTGCTGGCCTATTACCCCCAGAAGGATTAACCCCTCATTTGAGTGGACCTGGGAGCTGTCTGGAAGGAATTAAAGCCGCATGGCTTGCCCCTACCTGGGACTGAACCCGCCCATGCCGTCAGAACTACCACGGCTCCAGACTTAGTCTGTAGGCACATAAAAAAAGAGGCTAAAAGGAACCCGAATGACTTTCAAAGAAAGGGTGCTTTGTGTGCTGTGAGTTGCATTGGAGCCGATACAACAGAACTAAACTGCTTTGAACTAACATGAAAGGGTTTTCTTTTCTCAGTAAATTTGTGTAAGTTTCCATGCAGTCATATCAAGGAACTTCAGGGACATTTGCTTCTTTGGAAAATGAAATGTAGTGGTTTTTAGTTTAGCCCCTCCCAACAGAGTGATGCCTTGAGGGTCCAGTGGTGGAATTCTCACCTGCCATGTAGGAGGTCTGAGTTCAATTCACAGCCAATGTGCAAGATGTATTTTTAACAAATAGCCCTTGGGGATAATTGAGACTCTATTCTTAATAATAAAATACATTAACATGTATACTGTATTGACATCTTATTCATTATATATATATATATCATGGTATATTAAATATGAAATTAATAATAATATACATAACAGTAATTACCTGCATAGAGTTACTGTAGAACATCTGACACCATGTTTCCTCAGCCAGATACAAAATTATTTATTTATAGTCTGTTGTGAATGTGATGTGTTTTCATCAGGTTTACATACGCATTAAATAATTGGTTTTGTTTTAATGCTTAAGTAACAATGTAGCTTAAAAATATGTAAGACATATTATGCCATGAATATATAAAAAAGTGATTTATTAAAAAAACGTGAATCTTAGCATATCCCTACCTCCCATCAATATGTTGCTAAGGTGTGTTTATCGTGTAAATCCACACAGAAACCTGTCATCCTAATTGCCCATTTCAGCAGCTGTCAGCAGTGGCACAGCCAGGATTTTATATTTGGGGTAGCAGGGAAACCAGCATAAAACTGTAACCGCAGGGCTGTAGCAGGCAAAAAAAAAAGAATGCTGGGAGTGTCTGTATTCGACAAAGCAACTTGGCCGCCAGACAAGAATTGGCATATCGATCTTTGACTCACGTGTCCCTTTTAAATGAATTTCTGAAAAGCAGGTCAATCAATAACATCCTGTACAGTGAACACATGGCCTGTTGTTGAGATACACCACCTTTTGTTCATTTGGAGTTGACTAAAGATGATCAAATGCAGCGGGTCGCACTATACTAAGCTAAGTGCATGACATATTTCATTGAAAATGTCCGCAACTACAACTGTTTGTATGCAAAATAGTTTTGGAAAGTGACCCCTTTCTAAACAGCAAGGGTTTATGCTGCTTACTGGGCTGGACACATATGTATCTGATGAAGCCTGCTGTGTACAAGAGGAGTATGTAGGAGTGTAGGAGAAGAAAAGTCACCTGTAGGAGATGAAATGTCATATTTTTGGAGAAAAAAAGTCCTTCACATGTTTTACCCAGGCTATGTTAATTTAGTCACCAGTTTAAGATTTAGTCATGGTCTTAGTCAGGTCGCCTAAAACATCTAAACATCACTTTCTATTCACCTACTTTTAATTTAGTCTAGTTGACTAGATATAGAATATAATTAGCCTTCCCTTAGTAAGTAATTAGAAATTACTAATTCATAAAGCATAGTAATTAGTCTTTTGCTCTTATTTTGACTTTAAAATAATAGGAGTCTATTGAGAATACTATAGTATAAATGATAGTATAAAGTCTAACAATGTAACTTTAAACATGTAAGACAGATTATGTCATGAATAATTAAAAATGACTGGATTTATTACAAAATCCTGAACATTAATGATCTTATCATTATTATTTATATTTATTTTATATTTAGCCCCTCCCCCAAACATTAACTGGATTTCTTTACTCTCTACTACAGTATTTACATTTGGTAAACAAGCATTGCTGTTTCCATTTGCTGCAATCTTTTGCAACAGCAACAGCAAGTGTTTAATTTTCCTTTGGAATCACAATGAGAGCAAGTGTTCGTGTTAGAACCAGCATGTCAAAACATTTTGCTAAATAACTACTGCACGTGACTAAATTAAAGAATTTGATGCAGAAAATGTATATGAGGGAGGTGGAATACTATTGTGTACCTTATTTTAAGGTGCCACAACCAACTATATAAATACTGTATATTTATATTAATAAAATTAATATTAATAATGTTCAGAATCATCATACTTTTGTTTTTTCTTTTTTAGCTACCTAAATGTTCCCTTAGTTATATCATTCTATATTAATATCCCATATTAAATAAATGTAAAGAAGTAGCACAACAGATTAAATTAAGCTACTGTTTTACTAACATTTGACCCACCACAGATGATTAAACCCTTTGATCGACTCTCTGGGCAGTACAGCGCACTTATAGCTAGCTGAAGTAATACGTTTTGACTCACATTTGGAACAGCTGCATCTGTTCATAGCGGGCATTTAATTAAACTGCATAATTGGAATATTTCTAACCAGGATCCAAGTTACCTGGTGTCTGCCTACTGTTAAGAAAATATTGACACTTTAATTCATTACTCAAAAAAGAACGAAAAAAGCTAGGCCTTCAAGGCACCGACTTTAAGATTTCTGGTCCACACAGCTGGCATAATGATTATATATCGACTACAGCTGGAGCTAAACATTGTATAGGATTCAACATACAGTACATCCTTTCAACATCATAGTGTTGGACTTCCAAAGTGTTTTTAATCACCTAATCACCATGTTTTCTCTGGCTTCTACAACTCTAGTACTGAGCTAGGATGTTGTATGTAGCCCATAGACATTTTATTCTGTGATTATTTACCTCAGTATCATGTTAGACACACCATCACCAGCAGACAAGCTGCCAGTCCTTTGTGTAAGCCACACGACCACTATTTTCTTTACCAAGCTAAAGCCATGCCTCTGTTTTGGGAATCGTTATAGTCATTTTTAAGAACCATATAAGCTACAGTACTTGTGATTTTCATTTCAAAATGTGTTGTAATACTTTTCCCATGGACACCTGCTATTGGCAAAACATGATGTTTTACACAGACTGCTCCTGTCAAAAGACTGTTTTAGCCCATTATCTCCAAATGTGGTACAGTAGGTGATTCTTAATACACTGATGTTTAGATGTAACAAAATGTAGTTCCTATATATCTTTTTAGCCACCTAAGTGCCTGTATTGATTGATCAATTCAATCTACTTGAATTTTTCAGGTTTTATAAACAGCCGGACCCTGAGATACTACAGGTTGAAATAGTCCATTAATGCAACACTGGGCTATTTCCTCCTTGGCAAAGCATAAGCATGCTATAATTTATTCTTCTTCATTACATGATTAACAAGTTCAGTCTTTTTATTCTTTTCCCAAAACTGTCTAGAACTGGATGGTTCCCCCTAACTAGTGAATTAAAAAAACGGATTGTTAGATATAACAGACCTCTCTTCAGCTGTAGACTGTTACGCTGCAGCTGCTGTCAGATAGAGCGGCAGTGTGATGATCGGCTGAGGTCCAAGCACAGATCTCAGATCAGGGTGCTGCTTCGTGTTTTTCCAGAGTGGCAGAGAGTGGCTGTGAGGGTGTTAAAGCAGAGAGATGGTGCAGCCAGATAGAGAGATGAAGATTGCTCCAATAGCAGATAGTGCCTGTAAACTGCTGCTCCTCCTCTTCGGGGGGGTTGGTGCTCAGTGTGCCCTCACAGCTGCAGCTCATCTTCGATAAGCGCAGCTGTGATTCCAGAGGCAAGGCGTCTCCCTCACTCCAGGGCTCTTTTTAGGATGATCTGGTAACTTTGGGGGCCTCAGACATCCACTGAACTATACCCTACGGGTCTTCTTGTATGGACCTGACTTGCTGAATGAGCAAATGATTGGAATGTACAGTAATTATACAAGAATCTACTGTATATGGTTTTCCATCATAATCCTGTGAGGTACTTATTTCTGCAACGTTTGTTAGAGCCAAAAACAGGAGGATTTTCCCTCATTTCTTTCCAGAAATGGCTGGATGACATTTATACCACGTCTGAGTAAACTGAGTTTTAATAATGGTTAAAAAAAAACCATTAGTAAAAAATATTAGCAAACATAAAGTCCTTTATAAAATGATTAAAAAACAACCGGATCAAATATATAATGTACTGCATGCACAAATAAAAAGGATATTGAAAAAGGTCAAGAGAGACAGGAATATTATAGTGGAGGGTTAAATAAAAATAATAAAACAACTCTTTCAGCAGTCAATGGCCCATTAAGAATGAATTAAAATATACCCAGGACAAAAATGGGAAACTTCCAGACAATGATTGGGAAATGGCTGATTTAGTATCCATTCTGATGCCAAAGGAAGAAGGAAGGAATCACGAAGGCTGGGGCCAACAGCATTCTGGCAGTGGAAAGGTTCTCAGTAAAAAACATCAGCAGAAGTGTTCTGGGTTCTAGAAGAATCTGGGTTTCGCTGGACACTGGACACTATGAGAAATTCATCCCGAACTTCAGCACATCTGACAGTAAATCGAGAACTAGCGTATCCAAAATCTTCAAAGACATTGCCAAAGTCAACAGGGTGGCCTTCTTCAGAATAAACAGTGAAGCAGGGGACACCAGCCGAGACGGAGTGGAAATGCATTTAAACCTGAAAACCTGAAAACAAAAGGCACTTTTTCAGCCAAGTGACCCTGTCACAGTTGTCACATTTGTCACATTTGTACCATGTTTCATTGTCCAAAAAAATAAATCATTATTCTAGAAAAGTATTTCAGGATTTTAAAGAAAAGCTCTGCATTAAGAATGGCAGACGTTTGATAATAAGGAAAAGAGTTGCTACTGTTGCATAATCACGAATTGCACCCACAGCCTTATCTATACCCCAGCTGGGCTTCACAGGGTTTGCAGACTTTCCCTTGAAGCAAACTGCTTGCTGACATTGACACAGAAACCATGACAGGTTTACCAGAACTTATTGCAAGCAATGTTTGTTTCTTAACTGTGGTTTAAAAGATCCAAAGATCTGTTTACAGAGCCTTGTCAAAATATTCTCCCTTGTGAAGTTCCCACATTTTCTTTCTGTTGGAGCTTGTAATCATGACAGTTTTCAATAGGACATAGGACATACAGTAATCTATACAAGATGGCTGACAGCTGCTGACAGTATTTAAAACATAAGGAAGATTAGAGGCCTGTTAATTGCATTGTTTTGGCACAAGCCAGAAAAACCACCAGCACGATTAAACCAGCCAAGAAAAGTGTTGGCTACATTATATTATCACATTGCAGTCCATCAGTTAAGCCCAAATAACTTTATAGAGCTTTGCCCAGGAAGAATGGACAAAATTATACATCCATTGTACAAAGCTAGAAGCCGTGCTCCCAAAAGTACAGATCCATGCCATCAGTAAATTTTTATTAATAATAATTACTTACACTTATATAGCGCTTTTCTGGACACTCCACTCAAAGGACTTTACAGGTAATGGGGACTCCCCTCCACCACCACCAGTGTGCAGCCCCACCTGGATGATACGACGGCAGCCATAGTGCGCCAGAATGTTCACCACACATCAGCTCTCAGTGGGGAGGAGACTAGAGTGATGAAGCCAATTCAGAGATGATTATTGGTAAAGGCCAGGGGGCAATTTGGCCAGGACCCAGGGTTTTACTTTGGATTACTATATGGCTATATGTTTTCCTCCTTTGTCAGACATATGAAAAATGAATGCATTTAAAAACATCTTGATCCCTCTAATATTTAACCTCCTTTGATTTGTATAATTTGTCTGAATATTGTTTTTGAAATAACCCAACAGTGTGTGCAGTCCGTTTCTTTCTGCATACCATCTAAATTAATTTGTATTTTTTAAGTTTTTCAATTTAATTCTAAAATTAGACTTTGCGTTTTTACTGACCCTCAGTACTGAAGGACCACTTGAGTGTGAACAGAGTAAGGAATCCTGTAGCAAGAACATTGCAAACAAGATATAGCAAAAAGAATTAAACCTGCTTCAGACAGGGGGTGCATATTATTGTTGGCACCCTGCTCACTAGCAGTACCAACACTCAAGACTTACATGTATTGAAATTGTTTATTAGTCATGGCGACTTTGCTTAACCTGCCCGTCTCCTGGCCACAGTGTGAAGAGAATGGGCAGAATGGAGGAAGAATGTAGAAGACCTGTACAGGACAGGGAAGGGGCTGAGTTTCTAGCCCTGTCGCAAGCACAGCCTTCGCCTCCTCAGAGCACGCAGATCCTCTCTCAGTGGCGTTGGCCGCCTCTCTTGGGCTCCACCTGAATTGTCCCCTGCTGAGCCCTTCTCGTTCCCCTCTCAGGCTACGTCTGGGAGCTGAGACGAGACCAGAGGACAGGTCAGAAGCGGGACCCGTTCTCATGAGATGTCTGCGTCAGCCTGTCCTAATGGCACCTGGGCCTCTGGTTCCGTCCGCATCCGGGAGCTTCCTTGGAGTGATGTCTTCTGGGAAACTGTGCCGACAGCGCATGCCTGACCTGCCCCATGAGGTCGAATCGTGGAAGGATCTTGAGTCCGCCTGGAGCCCTCTGACTGGAGTTTCCTGTCAGACCCCTCTGCTCAGAGAAGCCTACTGGCCAGAGCACAGCAGGGGACTTTGGTGGCTCATCCCTGTCTTGCACCTGGTTTTTCCTGCAGATCCCTTTCCTGTGCTTCAGTCTGCCTGCACCGTGGACGACACCAGCAGGCTGGCCGTAGGGATCCGCTCCACAGCCACGAGAGCGACACCGCAGTGGCCGAGGCCCAGGTGGACAGCTTCGCCGCTGCACTAGGCCAGTTCTTTTTTCCACAGAGTCCTGTCCTTGGACTCTCATGCCTTAGCCTTTGTTTTTTCTTGTTGACCGGACGGGGCAAGCCGAGCTCCACCAGCCAGTATTTAATAATAATAATAAACTTTATTTTTTATAGCGCCTTTAAAGGTGCCTTCTCATAGCGCTTTACAGAATGACAACAACAATAAATAAGAAGAATACACATGATAAAACACAATTTCAACACACAGTGGAGACCGTGGATGGTGGTACTAAGAAGAGCAGAGGGGTGAAGAATGGAACAGTTAAGTAAAGGCTTTTCTGAAGAAGAGGGTTTTGAGTCTGGATTTGAAGGAGTTTAGAGAGGGTGACTCTCTGATATCCTTGGGGAGAGAGTTCCAGAGCTTGGGGGCATAACAGGAGAAGGCCCTGTCACCCATACAATGTAGACGGGCTTGGGGGACAGTAAGGAGAGCAGAATTAGAAGAGTGAAGGTTGCAAGGTGGGGAGTAGGGTGATAATAGTTCAGACAGGTACTGAGGTGCCAAGCCATGCAGAGCCTTGTAGGTGAGCATGAGGATTTTAAAGTCCACACGGAATTTGACAGGAAGCCAGTTTAAGGACTCCAGGATGGGAGAAATGTGATCATTTGCACTAGACCTGGTCAGGATTCTGGCTGCTGAATTTTGGACATACTGCAGTTTGTTCAAAGTAGATTTAGATACCTCAGCGAGTAGAGCATTACGGTTGTCAATTCGAGAGAACACAAATGTGTTGATCAGCTTTTCAGCCACAGTTAGTAATAGTATAGGGCGTAGTCTAGCGATATTTCTGAGGTGAAAAAAAGATGTTTTAACAATATGCTGCACATGTGGGTCGAATGTTAAGCCAGAATCGAATATCACTCCCAGGTTTTTCAATTTAGATTGAAGCTCAAGTACAGAACCATCTACAGATAAGGTTACAGGACTGGCTTTACAAAGTTGATGGGGCATGCCAACAAGCATGACTTCAGTTAAGATGAAGGAAATTTTGAGTCATCCAAATTTTTATGTCAGAGATGCAATTAGATAGAATAGAGACAGCCACATCAGTGTCAGGTTGGGTATGGATGTATATTTGAGTATCGTCAGCGTAGAAATGATAGCTGAGGCCATGTGATCTTAAAGGCTGACCAAGTGGGAACATGTAAATGCTGAAGAGCACCAGAGAGACAAAGTGACAGCGATCAGTGAGGTAAGATTTGAATCATTTGAGAGCAGTGTCAGAAACTCCAAACACAGTCTCAAGACGAGAAAGTAAGATTTCATGGTCAACAGTGTCAAAAGCAGCACTGAGATCAAGAAGGATGAGTATAGAAAGAGAACCAGAATCAGAAGCTACTAGAAGATCGTTGGTGACTTTGACCAGGGCAATTTCTGTGCTGTGAAGTTGACAGAAGCCAGATTGAAGGGGTTCGAAAAGGTTGTTTGTCATGAGGTGGTTATGTAACTGAAGTGTGATAGCACATTCTAGAATTTTAGAAAGAAAGGGTAAGTTGGAGATGGGACGAAAATTGGTAAGGCTGTTGAGAGCCATGTTAGGCTTTTTTGGCACGGGGGTAATGGCAGCAGTTTTGAGGACCGTTGGTACAACACTAGTGCTCATGGATTCATGTATAATATTGACGATAATGGGACAGAGAGAAGAGAAACAGGACTGAAATTAAGTGGCGGGAATGGGATCTAAAATAGATGTGGTGGGTTTCATGCGTGTAACTAGTTATTGAGGGATGCTGAGTCAAGAAGAGAGAAGCTGGAGAGAAGGGAACCAGAAAAGTTGGATGAGGAGGGAGGAGGTATGGAAATGATATGCGTAGTGGAGAGAATGTGATGCCGGATATTGTCGATCTTAGAACTAAAGAAATCTAAGAATGTGTTGCAGAGTTGTGATGAGGCAGGCAGTGTGGTGGGGCAGTTTGGCTTGAGCAGTCTGTTGATGGTGGAGAAAAGATGTCTGGGGTTGTTATGGTGATTTTCAATGTTGTGAGAGAAGAAGGTTGATCTAGCAGACTCTATCATATCCTTATATTCAGACAAGTAATCTCTCCAAGCCTGATAATGTACTCTGGATATTTCTGGATAATTTAGTCCAGAAAGACGCCACCTATGCTCAAGTTTGCGGGAGGCTGCCTTCACAGATCGCAGATGGTCGGTGTACCAGGGAGCAGAGCGAGAAAAAGGTGTTTCGAGTTTTTAGAGAAGCAAAGATGTCAAGGTAGATAAAATAGTGCTATTGAGCAAATGTATTTTGTCCTCTTGAGGGTCAGAGGAAGAGAAACAAGATAAGGAGGACAGAACAGAATACGTGAATCTAGGCTGATCAAACGATCGCCAGTTGTGAAAACTTGTGGAGCATGAGGGGGAAGTATTAGAAACAGAATAGCTATGTGGTCAGAGAGGGAATAGAAGTGAGAAACAAAAGAGTCATTTCTAATGATTAAATCAAGGTTGTGTCCTTTGTTATGTGTTGGACTCAGAGCAAGAAACGCCTTACCTAAACCCGGAAGACCTTGAGTCAATGTTTATATTAAAGTCCACAAAAATAAGTACCTCTTAACCTGAGGCATAAAAATGAAAGTAAATCAGGAAACTCACCTCAAAAGGCTGTATTAGGTTTGGGTGGTCTTTAAACCGTGGCAATGATGGGAGAGTGGGGAACAGAGACATTTAAAACAAGACACTCAAAAGAAGAGAGTAAATAATGATTGTAAATAACAATGATGCCCCCGCCTCTGCCTGAGAGACGAGGGAGGTCAAACAACCCGTACCCCGGAGGGGCTAGCTGGTTGAACAGGAGACCATCATTCTGTCTGTGCCAGGTTTCGGTTAAGCACAGAAATTCAACATGTTCTTTCTGTAATAAAGTCACATGTCACGATTGCAGTCCCTCCCCCTGAAGGGCGCTCCGGTTCTTTCACTTCTGACCTGATTTTGTGCACCTGCCCCTTGTTCTAGCCTTCTCCCAGCCCCCCTTAAAAGCCAGACGCTGACGTTAATCCGGGCTCTGCTCTGGTTTCTGCACCAGGCGAGTCTGGGACCTGGAAGCCCTTGGTTATGGTTTTAGGTTTCTGTTCCTGTTCCCGTTCCCCCTGCTGGTTCCGACCCGGTTCCCGTTTTTAATCATCTGTGTAGGATGGACCGCCTGGCTTTGGACTTTCGCCTCCTTTTGGATTCTCCTGGATCGTTTGCCTCGGCCACACCTCCCCCGAACACCAGCACACCAAGGACACGCCCCCTGTTTTCATCCCCGTATCCTGCATGACTTTACCCCCGTGTTTTCTTCACTTTTCCCTGGATCATGTCGTCCGCATAGGGTCCGGATAGAACTGTTCGTTACATCACATAAGAGAGGAGCCTTATGTTTCACAAAGCAGGTGTTTAGTAGTGCTGATATGGCCAGTCTCGGGGATCTGGGGGGAAGCGGAGTGGGTTCTAGGCAGGGTAGAGGTAGTATATTTTTGAGGTCGGCGCCGATGCGGGATGATCTTGCAGCCTTGCACCGAGAGGCAGGGATAAGAGGCTCCGCAGGTGGACGAAGGAAAGAAATAGAAAGAAATAATCATACATGTTTTTTTTCAAGGAAATAATTCAGTTTCAGTTGCAGCGAGGAGTACCTCAGAAGCATATTCGTGGAATCTGTGACAATCTTTGACAAAAAAACGGGAAGGAGATTCGGAATCAAGGCAGTAGCAGGTGGTTAAAAGTCCGCAGTTGAGCACTTTCATTGGTGAGTAGGCGGCAGTAGAAGCAGCAGTCACAGTTTGAAGCCTATATCGTGTAAACATACAGCAATGGCAAACTTTGGTGAATTCAATGTACTGTACATGCACTATGCACATTTTTACAGTTCAGAGGCATGGCATTTTAATTACTTTGGATGAGATCATATACAGTACAATAATTTAAAATAAGCAATACCAAAAATAGACAATAATTTAAAAAAATCAAGGCTTGTTTCTTGTTTCAGTTTGGAATATGTTTACTGTTTGCACTTTCATTGACTACATGTCGCTTCACACACCTCTTCTTTCCTCTGTTCCCATCTCGAACCCTTTTCAATGTTTGTGGGTTTCATGGAACACACAGTCTAGGTTTGTTGGACTTTCCTCATGTTCCTGCAGCTAACTGCCCATCCACAGGAAGAGTACTTGGGTGCTCTCAGTCCTGCCTTGTTTCCTGTGATTTTGAGCTGCAGTCTCAAGCCTCACTGGGACAGGTGCGTTTCTTACAAAGGATGGATCCTCAGAATCGCTAAATATCACGAACGAAACTGCAGGGGTTTCTGGCCCACCCTGACATGTCAGGTTTTAAGACCTGATGTGCCACTTCAATATCATGCCAATAGTAAAACATGAACAAACATGTCCCAGTGCACACAGTCATCCCTGCTTTATTAGTTCACCACGAATACAATATTTTCAATTCACTTCATTCACAATGAGTAAGATTCCAGGAATTCAAAGTTATTAAAAGTTAGTGCCTAAATTTGACGGAGCTGCATTCATTTTTTTCTATTATGTCACCTTCATCTCCATCTTCAGCTCGGGTTTTGCATTTGCACCAACACTCACAGCAACAGACACTGCTAGCATGCAGTATATAGTATATACAGTATATGCACTTACATATATGGACTAAGTTCTCTAACCACTAAGGCACAACAGACTGAAAGACATAGTGGTTGAGACTGTAATAGAATTTTAGTGGTTTTGTTCACTTTTCTTCATTTTCTTTGTTCAGCATAAACTGCAAACGTATCCAACCTCTTCTAATAATCTCATGTTAACACATTCCATGTAAATTATATTTTATTTTTTCAAACAGGAATGATTAGTCTGGACACTGCTTTAGGTGATGGAGGTGGAGTTTTTAGCAATAAACAGTCATTGTATACAGTAAGTTAGATATCTTGAAAACAAGTGCAGGGATTTCTGGTGCAGTGACATGTCTCTGATGGGCCATTTCAATACGATACCAAAGGGAAACGCAAAAATACGTTTTCCCCCAACCCTCACCTAATCTTCCTTTATCAGTTCATCCATCCATTTTCTAATGGCTTTATCCAATACAGGGTTGTGGGGGAGCAAACACACAGATATACACTTTACATATACACCAATTTTCCCAAAAGCTTATTATCCTAGCAGTATAAATGTAGGACTGTGGGAGGAAAACAGAGTATCCGAAGGAAACCCTCACAAACACAAGGAGAACATGTATGTTGACAGCACCCCAGGTAAGGACCTGACCCCAGGGATTCAGCACAGCGAGGCAGCAATGCACAACTTTGCACCACTGTACCAGCCAGATCATTTAGCAGAATTCTCTTGGTTTAATTTGATTTTTTCTTTTTTGGGGGAGTCAGCAGTTGGGTCCATATAATGTCACATTCATGAATTACAAGTAAATTCTATTTTCATGAGTTTTTGTCCAGACTGGAATGATTAGGTTGTAGACTGTTATGTGTGATGGATATTGGTTCTTCTGCCAAAAAGTTACAGTAAATGTAGCTATTGTATGTAGTCAGTGTTCACCACACTCAGTCATTACATCTTTGAAACCCCTTTGGGAACAATTACTACTGTCAGCTTTGCATGATAGGAATTTTTTATTCATCACCTGACAAATCTGCTCCTCTGACAGGTTTCTGGCCATAACTAATGGGCTGCAATATTCAATCAAGTCAGGCTCATTCACTCTGTTCTTGTCAGATTACTGTGGCTTTGGCCTTCGTTCTCCTGAAGAGTGAAAACAGTCAAAACAAAACCACAAAGGAAGGAGAGAAGACTTGAACACAGTTGGTGTGCTGTGACCTGCTGTTATCACAACCACAAAGAGATTTGCTCTTTCACAGCACTGCCTCAATCATATTTCACAACCTCTTTTCTCCACCACAGCAAAGAACAGGAAATCATTGTTAAGAAATGGCTTATACGAGACATTGAAAGTATGGTGTCGAAATCCTGAATTAGAAACAGTCTGGTGTCTTCTGGAAGCCGGGGCACCAAACACTACTATTTCATACCGGGCAGAAGCTGGAGAGACATCCAGAGCTGGTTGCACATATAGCATCTCATAGCCAGGCCGCCCACTACATTGTTATTGTGTCTTCACCTGCCTTTGCACCTGCAAGACTCTGTGCTCCTCGAGGTGACCATCTGAAATCCATGTCACAAGTGTTATTTTTTATTCTGGGGTAGAGAAATTACGATGACGTGCATATACTGTGAGATATCAAGATGACAATAAAACACGTGTGAGAATCAGAAAAGGAGCCAGAGGTATTTGCAAGTGTAGTGTTATCAGGTCCATTCCAAACAGACACTAGGAGTTAACATAAGTCAAAGGCAAAGATAAATATGAGTCATGAAATCCCAGATGTGAAGAAAAAATACAGGCAAAAATTCAAAACACATGCGGTTGACTTATGTTTTAAAGTAACATAAGAGGAATGTAGTCCTCTGCACAAGGAGAACAAGAGACAGGCTTATGGAGGGTAAAGGCTTCACAAGCCCAAAGTATAAACTCTCTGTAACCCCGTCTCACATGCTGTCACAAAAACATCCACTGTTAAAATGCAAAAGATAAATCAGTATAGGAAAGGGGAACAGAGACTCCAAAGCCAACCAATTAACATAACTTAACATCACTTTATTAGCCCTATAAAATGTCTTGTATTTGGAATTTGTCTTCTCGCATACCCCACCTTGCTCTCCATGAAACACACAGACAGGGAGAGAGCCTGGGGTCAGAGCGCAGGGTCAGCCATTGTACAGCGCCCCTGGAGCAGCTGGGGTGAAGGGCCTTGCTCAGGGGCCCAACAGAGTAGGATTCCTCTGCCATCCACGAGATTTGAACCGGCAACTGTCCAGCCACAAGCACAGATTCTGAGCCACAGAGCCACCGCTCTGTGGCCCATTGATTTATACCCCACACATTTCTCTAGCAGCCATCTTGATTCTCTCTGTTGTTTAGTGTTTTATTTACATCTGTTATTCTTTTTATCAACTTTGTGTGAATCCTCAAGGCACATTTCAGTTTGACAGCTGGCAGAGAAAGAGAACAGTGATCAGCAGTCACTGGGGAAGACTCGCTGTCCCACACAGAGCAGGGGGAAACACACGGATTAATCTCTTTTGGGGTTTTTTTCTGCTCCATTCAAGGAAGACTTCAAGAATGTATACAACAGCTACCATCTTTTCCAAACCTTTTTTAGCTTTAGTTGATAGTTCCATTCTAACTGCAGATAAATGCACTTGCAATAAAATATCCCAGTGCAGAAGATCATCTGGCATCTCAACAATAAGTCAAGACGCTCCACCCAGGAATTTCAAAATATTCCAATTTACGTTTCTGCACTTTATTCCAATCTGGAGCCACGAAAGCTTTAAATCCCAACAGCACCAGAGAATGTCATACTAAAACTTAAATTCCTTTCTGAACGTCTTCCATTTGGATTCACTCGTTCAGTAAATTTAACGTCAGCGTGTGCCCGTCTCCCTGACGGATTTCGGAAGCGTGTCAAGAAGGGGAAGAGAGAACTTGAGAACTGGGGCTCAGCGAGCTCGCAGCAGTGGACTGCTCGCTGAACGGTGACGTCTCACGGTCCAGCCCATCAAAGCGAGGAGAAGGAGAATAAAACATTCAGGCGTCGGTCAAAATAACTTCATTAGCCTCCTACAGATTCATACTGCAGTGCAGTTGTTTTGGCTCTGTACTCCAGCAGGTTGGATTTGAAAGGGAACAAGCACTATGAAGAATGTCAGCTTTAATCGGAGGGTGGTTACATCTGTATGTGCCGGAGTATAGAGCCACAGCAACACAAACCGTGTCACTGTCCGCATACTTACGGACTGCAGTGTATGTGTATTCTAGGCTTGACAAAAAGCTGTTATTTCGGCACCCCATTTTGACTGGTGAATATTCTTTACCTCCGGGGTATTTTGTACACGGAATATTTAATAGTACACGTATTTAATATTACAAAGCTTTGAGGTTTACCTTATTTAGCTTACTTTGAATAAACGTGTTATGTTCCTCGTACTGTAATTTTCGTACGGGGACAGGCGATATGAAATACATTCAGCAGTACGGAGCTGTGAATAAATGGTGGTATTGTCAAGTTTTCCTTAGTTTACTTCGCCCGTTTGGAGTCGAGCCTGCTCAATATGCATGAACACGATACGTAAGTACTTTTTTGCAGGCATAGACAAGATGAAATTCAATCCCTCGAACTGCGAGCGGAGAATGAAAAACAAAATCGTTTAAAAACGACCTGCCGACATGCCCTGTAAGACAAGCACGAACAGCAGGCAGCGCTGTGACGTCACGCAAGGTGTCTCATCCCCCTGTTTGCAACAGCGCACCCGAATCCTCTTTATTTTAAAATAACTTTTTATTTAAACACCAGAAATATAAAGCAAGCCACTGTGCTCTTCGAGGTGACCATCTGAAATCCATGTCACAAGTATTATTTTTTATTTTGGGGTAGAGAAATTCCGATGACGTGCATATACTGTGAGATATCAAGATGACAATAAAACACGTGTGAGAATCAGAAAAGGAGCCAGAGGTATTTGCAAGTGTAGGGGTATCAGGTCCATTCCAGTCAAAGGCAAAGATAAACTTGAGTCATGAAATCCCAGATGTGAAGAAAAATACGGGCAAAAGTATCAAAACATGCAGTTGACTTATGTTTTAAAGGAACATACTGTAAGCTTGAAGGCAGAAAAACTCTTAAATGCCTTTTAACGTCTGGCCATCCCACCTTACCAGCTCATTTGACTGGAAATAAAATGCCAGTTACCCCTTTGCCTCGCTGGAATGTAATCCTCTGCACAAGGAAAACAAGAGACAGGCTTATGGAGGGTAAAGACTTCACAAGGCCAAAGTATAATTCCTCTGTAACTCCGCCCCACATTCTGTCACAGAAACATCTGCTGTTAAAATGCAAAAGATAAATCAGTACAGAAAAGGGCAACAGAGACTCCAAAGCCAACCAATAATTTATACCCAAAACATTTCTCTAGCAGCCATCTAGATTCTCTCTGTTGTTTAGTGTTTTATTTACATTTGTTATTCTTTTTATCAACTTTGTGTGAATCCTCAAGGCACATTTCAGTTTGACAGCTGGCAGAGAAAGAGAACAGTGATTAGCAGTCACTGGGGAAGACTCGCTGTCCCACACAGAGCAGGGGGAAACACACGGATTAATCTCTTTTGGGTTTTTTTCTGCTCCATTCAAGGAAGACTTCAAAAATGTATACAACAGCTACCATCTTTTCCAAACCTTTTTTAGCTATAGTTGATAGTTCCATTCTAACTGCAGATAAAGGCACTTGCAATAAAATATTCCAGTGCAGAAGATCATCTGGCATCTCAACAATAAGTCAGGACGCTCCACCCAGGAATTTCAAAATATTCCAATTTACGTTTCTGCACTTTATTCCAATCTGGAGCCACGAAAGCTTTAAATCCCAACAGCACCAGAGAATGTCATGCTAAAACTTAAATTCCTTTCTGAACGTCTTCCATTTGGATTCACTCGTTCAGTTAATTTAACGTCAGCGTGTGCCCGTCTCCCTGACGGATTTCGGAAGCGTGTCAAGAAGGGGAAGAGTGAACTTGAGAACTGGGGCTCAGCGAGCTCGCAGCAGTGGACTGCTCGCTGAACGGTGACGTCTCACGGTCCAGCCCATCAAAGCGAGGAGAAGGAGAATAAAACATTCAGGCGTTGGTCAAAATAACTTCATTAGCCTCCTACAGATTCATACTACAGTGCAGTTGTTTTGGCTCTGTACTCCAGCAGGTTGGATTTGAAAGGGAACAAGCACTATGAAGAATATCAGCTTTAATCGGAGGGTGTTTACATCTGTATGTGCCGGAGTATAGAGCCACAACAACACAAACCGTGTCACTGTCCGCATACTTACGGACTGCAGTGTATGTGTATTCCAGTCTTGACAAAAAGCTGTTATTTCGGCACCCCATTTTGACTGGTGAATATTCTTTACCTCCGTGGTATTTTGTACACGGAGTATTTAATAGTACACGTATTTAATATTGTAGCGTTTGCAGGTTCTTTTCAGAAAGAAGGACGAGTGGAGACGCGATTAACAAACAAACATTAGCTTTATTCGTTACAACCACACAAAACCAAACACAGGATATACACGGACATGAGGAGACTGACGGAACACGTAGACATCGTTAGGGTGGTAATTAACTAACAACACACGATACTTTTACAAGACCACACAGGGCACTCGAACTACTAGGACATTATTTACACAGGTAGGGTCAGCCGCTGGTCATCGTGCTGACCCTCAGACTCTCCCCGGCTACCACTCCCAGCATGCCCAGCGGTACTACGAGCGCCTAGGGGCGCTTCCTCCTCACCACCAGGCGAGGGCGTTACACTGCCCCCGCCTGAAGCGTCTGGCGTCTCGCCGACGTCGAACACCCCCCTCAGGCTGTACTCGTACTCGGCTAACTGCTGTGGAACCCTGCGTGAGCGACCGCTGCGCCGCAGTGACGGCTGGTGACCCACGGATGCCCCACTATCGGCCGGCTCCAGCCCCGGCTGCTCCTCTAGAGCCTCCCCACACGGCTCCTCCTCCCGGGCCCGGTATGGGGGCCAGGCAGTCTCGATGCAGGACCACCACTCTCCCCCGTGTTCGCAACCGGACACGGTAGCAGTCCTCGCCCACCACCCCGAATTACCTCAGCGGGCCCCTCCCACGACGGCGCCAGCTTAGGGCTGAGGCCTTTGCGGCGGCGCGGGTTGTACACCCAAACCGAGTCCCCAGGCTGGAAGGCAGGCCCCCTGCAGCGCATGTCGTAGTGCCGCTTCTGCCGGACCCCCGCCTGTGTCAGGTGGGTCCGTGCAAAGCTGTGCACCCGCTGCATCCGCTGCCGCAGGTCCTACTCGTAGTCCGGTCCAGCCGGCGGTGCCGACCCGTCTCCGGGCGGCGGGCCGAAGACCAGGTCCACCGGGGTTCGCATTTCCCGGCCCAGCATGAGCGAGGCCGGGGTGCACCCGGTGGATTCCTGGACCGCGGTCCTATACGCCCAGAGCGCAAGGGGGAGGTGGCGGTCCCAGTCCCGTTGGTGCCGGGACACCAGGGTGGCCAGCTGGGTGGCGAGCGTCCGATTAAACCGCTCCACCAACCCGTCGCTCTGGGGATGCAGGGGTGTGGTCCGCGTCTTAGTGATCCCCAGGTGCTGGCACACTCTGGCGAAGACCTGGGACTCGAAGTTACGCCCCTGGTCACTGTGTAACTCCTCCGGCACCCCCAGCCTGGCAAACATCCCCTCCAGCAGTGCATCGGCCACCGTGGGGGCACTCTGGTCCGGGAGGGCGTAGGCCTCCGGCCACTTGGTAAAATAATCCATGGCCACCAAGACGTAGCAGTTCCCAGCCTCGGTGCGCGGAAACGGGCCTAAAACGTCCACCCCCACCCGCTCCATAGGAGCCCCCGCCTGGTGTTGTTGGAGGGGGGTCCGAGAGCGCTCGGCGGGACCCTTCTGCGCCACACACACCGCACACATTCGGCAGTACCGCTCCACGTCCCGGTGGCAAAGACCCCAATAAAAATGGCCTCAGAGACGCTGCAGGGTTTTTTTACCGCCGAACTGCCCCACGCCTGGCTGGCCATGCACTGCTCGGAGCACCGCCCCGCGGAGCGACCGAGGCACCACCAGCTGCCACCGTACATCGCCACTGGAGGGTACCCGCCACCCCCGGCGCAGCACCCCGTCCTTTACCACCAAGGCCTCCCAAAGGGCGCCTCACTGCGGCGACCTTACCTGGGTCCGTAGCACCTAGACGGAAGACAAGCACCTGTTTCCCATGGACTGCAGCGAGCTGCCCTGTCACGGTCCTTAGCCGCAGGCTGGAGGCCTCCCATCCTGGGGGGTTGGTGCCCTCGGTGTCGGGGAGGACGCCCGGCCGGAGTAGGGTTACCGATGAACCGGTGTCGAGTAGGGCCAGGCAGGGTTGTGTAGCGGCGAGGCTTATTAATAAGAAAGAATTAAGTGTTCTGGGCTTTCCCAAATGAGGCCCCATTTCTCTGTTCATCTCTGTGGTGCAGCCACAGAGAAACTATTCATGCAGGCTGATTTAAGATGTTTTCTTTTGATAAGAAACAAGCTCCCAAAGGGGGATGCACTTAGCTTAGCCTGGCTATCATGATCAATGGTCATCCATTGGTGCCTATCTGTCTAGGGAGTGCCAGTTGGACATCTGGACTGCATTCCTAAGTGCATTCCTTCAAGATTCAGGAGAATTCTGTGGACTGTTCTAAAGGGAATTCAAAGGAGAATTCCAGGGCAGGATGGCCCAGGAGCAGAAGGCTCCCAAGGGCAGGACATTCTCGCAGAGCGCCTCCTGATCATCCTGAGACTCAGCCCGGACAACCACGGAACGGCCAGTGTGTCCGAGTGCCAGAACTTTCCTTTGTTCTAAGAGTCTAGAGTGGAGGTTGCCAGAGAGTAACCAGAGGATCCACCCGAGGCTAGCACCAGCAGCAGGCCTCGTGAACAGGTCAGAACTGTGGACAGCTGAATCACTATTCAGAACTAGCTCTTCATCAGGAACGAACTGGTCCTCTTCCTGACTTGCTCGGACCCACAGTCATCTTTTCTCCTGTACACAAACTTTGCTAGTTAAAGCCAACAGTGAGCTTCAGCAGCGCAC
Source organism: Lepisosteus platostomus (assembly GCF_059453375.1). Taxonomy (NCBI): domain Eukaryota; kingdom Metazoa; phylum Chordata; class Actinopteri; order Semionotiformes; family Lepisosteidae; genus Lepisosteus; species Lepisosteus platostomus. The sequence continues at coordinate 89,556 of NW_028291503.1, read as the reverse complement.
CATCGCAAGCCGCACAGCACAGCCTGGCACGGAGCCAGAGAGCGCGGATTGGACAGCAACAGCCTGCAACTGTTTCTTTGTGCCCGCGGGAGATCTGAATCCCCAAAGATTGGATGAGTATTCAACTTCACTGCATTACAGCTCAAGAATTCAATTGTTATCCCAACCAGTTGATATCAATTTAATTCCTAAGAGTTATGTACTTGTTTTGAGTATCTAATGTAGAAGTTATAATTGTAACGAACAGTTCTTTCCGGACCTTATGCGGACGACACAATCCGACGAAGTGGGGGAACACTGGGGAAACGTCATGCAGGAAAACGGGGCTGAAGACAGGGGGGCGTGTCCAAGGTGCGCTGGTGCACGGGGGAGGTGTGGCCGAGGCGAACAATTCCAAAGAATAATCCATAGAGTATCCAAAACACGAAGGTAAGTCCAAAACCAGGAGATCCATCAGAACTCGGAATTAAAACCACGAAGACCGGGTCGGAACCGGCGGACAGGGACAAGGAACAGGGGGTTAAAACCTTAACGGGACCAGGCGCTTCCTGGTCCCGGACTCGCACGATATGGAAATCAGAGCAGAGCCCGGAAGAGCGTCAGCGCCTGGCTTTTAAGGTGGGCAGGGAATGGGAAACAGGTGCAGAGAATGAAGTCTTTAGTGAAAGGGCTGGAGCACCCTTAAGGAGGGGGGACTATAGTCGTGACAGTACGCCCCTCCTTTTCAGGGCGGCTCCGAAGCCCTAAGAAAAAAAAAGGAGAAAAAAAAAAAACCCGATGGAATCCAGGCTGCCAGGGTGCCGTCCGCGGGGTCCAGGTGTTGGCTCTGCATTCTGTAACGAACAGTTCTTTCCGGACCCTATGCGGACGACACAATCCGACGAAGTGGGGGAACACTGGGGAAACGTCATGCAGGAAAACGGGGCTGAAGACAGGGGGGCGTGTCCAAGGTGCGCTGGTGCACGGGGGAGGTGTGGCCGAGGCGAACAATTCCAAAGAATAATCCATAGAGTATCCAAAACACGAAGGTAAGTCCAAAACCAGGAGATCCATCAGAACTCGGAATTAAAACCATGAAGACCGGGTCGGAACCGGCGGACAGGGACAAGGAACAGGGGGTTAAAACCTTAATGGGACCAGGCGCTTCCTGGTCCCGGACTCGCACGATATGGAAATCAGAGCAGAGCCCGGAAGAGCGTCAGCGCCTGGCTTTTAAGGTGGGCAGGGAATGGGAAACAGGTGCAGGGAATGAAGTCTTTAGTGAAAGGGCTGGAGCACCCTTAAGGAGGGGGGACTATAGTCGTGACAATAATCAAGTGCATTTACGAAACGGTCTTAATGAATGATATACTGAACGTATGTCCTCTTGATATATGTAACTCTTTGTAACTGACTGAATATATACCTTTTGTATTCTGATAACCCTCTCGATAAGATCTGTTAGGTTTACATGCATATTCTATGTATTAATAAATGTATCCTCGTGTATTAGTACCTGTGTGCGCGCGTTGATTGAGTTATGTCGCATGGTTGGATTCTAAAGCCATCAAAAGAATCAACTTTGTGATTTACTGCTACAATTAATAATTGTCTCAGTAAATGCCCAAACCCTACAGAACTGGTGCCTTCAGAGAGCCACTATGATTACATATTTGGCGTCCCTGAGCCGGTTTTCTTACAGTTGGTCCTCGATTTTGCAGTGGAGGTACAGGCCCTGGCTACAGCCGACTCGCCCCACGGTGGCGTGAGGTGCGCCGGTCTTAACAGCGCTCTCCGGAGCAGGGGTTGAGGTGTTCGAGGGGTGGCCTTCCCCACGCTGAGTCGCCCCGTTCCCGTTTCCCGACGCCGATCGAGGAGTGCGAGGTTCGGGTACCCGGCAGAACCAGGTTCGGTGTCCCCTCTTCCCGCAGCGGTTGCAAATCAGCGTGCGGGGCTGTTCCACGGGGGTCGCTGCACGGGCTGGCTCCTCTTCCCCCTCTCTGGATTCCTCCGTCGCCACCTCGGTCAGCCGGCAGGGCGCACTGTGTCTGCTGGCGCTTCCAGCCACCCCGAACACGGCCTCAGCCCGTGTAGCAAGGGCCAAGGCCTGCTCCAGCGATGTTAGTGCGGCCAGCTGCACGTGGCGCCGCAGCTCCTCGGGTGAGAGGGCCTTGAGAAAGGCCTGGAGAGCCATCTCCCGCTGCGCCTCCCGGGGGAAAGTTGGGTATCCTCGGCGGGCGAGGAACGTGACATCCGCGGCGACCGGGCCCAGTCGCTCTCCTGGTCGGCGCCGCCGCAGGGCCAGCCTCTCCCGCATCAAGTCCGGCGCCTCCTCTACACCGAAGCGCAGCTGGAGGGCTGCTGCCAGCGCCGTGTAGTCACCTCTGTCCTCCTCCGGGACGTCCAGGAGCACCTGGCAGGCCGCTCCTTCCAGCGCCGCCGCCAGGTGGCTGGCCATATCCGCCCGGCTCCAGCCATTCGTCCGGGCCGCGAGCTGGAACTGCGCCTCGTAGATTTCCCAAGGCGCTTCCCCATTGTAGCGACCTGGTCGCACCCGCGCCGATGGGTGTGGGAATCGCTGATCGGCTCCGGCAGGGAGAGTATCCTCTATCTGGGGTGCCCGCTGACCAGGAGTAGCGGCCAGTCGCCCCAATTCTACTGGCGGGACCACTATTGAATAGCCCTGGTAAGGGCTGTGGCCACCTGTCGCACCCAGGAGTTGCTCAGGCTCCTTATGTGCGCTGCCGATGGGTTCTGTTTATCTCAGCGTCAGCCGGCGCTTAATAGAATCGGGTAGTGTCTGCCACGAGTTGTCCATTCGGCCCGCTTCTGACACCAATGTAGCGTTTGCAGGTTCTTTTCAGAAGGAAGGACGAGTGGAGACGCGATTAACAAACAAACATTAGCTTTATTCGTTACAACCACTCAAAACCAAACACAGGATATACACGCACATGAGGAGACTGACGGAACACGTACACATCGTTAGGGTGGTAATTAACTAACAACACTCTATACTTTTACAAGACTACACAGGGCACTCGAACTACTAGGAAATTATTTACACAGGTAGGGTCAGCCGCTGGTCATCGTGCTGACCCTCAGACTCTCCCCGGCTACCACTACCAGCATGCCCAGAGGTCCTACGAGCGCCTAGGGGCGCTTCCTCCTCACCACCAGGCGAGGGTGTTACAATATTACAAAGCTTTAAGGTTTACCTTATTTAGCGTACTTTGAATAAATGTGTTATGTTCCTCATACTGTCATTTTCGTACGGGGACAGGCGATATGAAATACATTCAGCAGTACAGAGCTGTGAATAAACGGTGGTATTGTCAAGTTTTCCTTAGTTTACTTCGCCCGTTTGGAGTCGAGCCTGCTCACTATGCATGAACACGAAGCGTCACTACGTTTGTGCAGGTATAGACAAGATGAAAATCAATCCCCTCGAACTGCGAGCGGAGAATGAAAAACAAAGTCGTTTAAAAACGACCTGCCGACATGCCCTGGAAGACAAGCACGAACAGCAGGCAGCGCTGTGACGTCACGCGAGGTGTCCCATCCCCCCGTTTGCAACAGCGCACCCGAATCCTCTTTATTTTAAAATAACTTTTTATTTAAACACCAGAAATATAAAGCAAGACTCTGTGCTCTTCGAGGTGACCATCTGAAATCCATGTCACAAGTATTATTTTTTATTTTGGGGTAGAGAAATTCCGATGACGTGCATATACTGTGAGATATCAAGGTGACAATAAAACACGTGTGAGAATCAGAAAAGGAGCCAGAGGTATTTGCAAGTGTAGGGGTATCAGGTCCATTCCAGTCAAAGGCAAAGATAAACTTGATTCATGAAATCCCAGATGTGAAGAAAAATACAGGCAAAAGTATCAAAACATGCGGTTGACTTATGTTTTAAAGGAACATACTGTAAGCTTGAAGGCAGAAAAACTCTTAAATGCCTTTTAACGTCTGGCCATCCCACCTTACCAGCTCATTTGACTGGAAATAAAATGCCTGTTAGCCCTTTGCCTCGCTGGAATGTAATCCTCTGCACAAGGAAAACAAGAGACAGGCTTATGGAGGGTAAAGGCTTCACAAGGCCAAAGTATAATTCCTCTGTAACCCCGCCCTACATTCTTTTGCAGAAACATCTGCTGTTGAAATGCAAAAGATAAATCAGTATAGAAAAGGGCAACAGAGACTCCAAAGCGAACCAATTATTTATACCCAAAACATTTCTCTAGCAGTCATCTAGATTCTCTCTGTTGTTTAGATAGATACTTTATTGATCCCGTGAGGGAAATTGCAGTGCAACAGCAGCTTTACACAGACAACACAGCCACAGTGTAACAAAGTATATAATAATAGTACAATACATACAATCCAATACAAGAGTTACTCACAGTCCGGACACACAAAGAGCAGACTAGAACAGAACAGTACACAGAAAAATCGTATCACACATATGAATATAAATATAGATGTAAATATAGATATAGATATAAATACAGATGTAAATGTATTGCACAGGTCCCTGGCATATATTGCACAAAATACGGTTGTAAACGGGAAAAGAAAAAGAAAGAGAACAGATGTAGCAGTAGATGTGTAGATGCGTTCAGTCCAGAAACAGGTCACTGTCAATGTTGCCTCTGCCCAGACGCAAGGTGGATGCGTTGTATAGTCTTATGGCAGAAGGCAAGAATGACCTCCTGTAGCGCTCCCTGTCGCACCGTGGATGAATCAGTCTATTGCTGAACGTGCTCTTCATTTCTGCAAGCCTGTCATCGAGGGGATGGGAGATGTTGTCCATGATGGCCTTTAGTTTGGACACCATTCTCCTCTCAGCCACTACCTCCAAGGGGTCCAGGTCAGACCCAATGACAGAGCTTGCTCTCCTGATGAGCTTGTTCAGCCTTTTAGAATCCACTGCTCTAATCCCAGGGCCCCAGCACACCACTGCGTAGAAAATGGCACTCGCTACCACCGACTGATAGAACAACTGTAGCATCTTACTACACACATTGAAGGACCTGAGCCTCCTCAAGAAGTAAAGTCGGCTCTTTAGAGCTTTATGTTTTTAGTGTTTAGTGTTTAGTGTTTTATTAACATTTGTTATTCTCTTCATTGACTTTGTATGAATCCTCAAGGCACATTTCAGTTCGACAGCTGGCAGAGAAAGAGAACAGTGATCAGCAGTCACTGGGGAAGACTCGCTGTCTCACACAGAGCAGGGGGAAACACACGGATTAATCTCTTTTGGGGTTTTTTCTGCTCCATTCAAGGAAGACTTCAAAACCGTATACAACAACTACCATCATTTCCAAACCTTTTTTAGCTATAGTTGATAGTTCCATTCTAACTGCAGATAACGGCACTTGCAATAAAATATCCCAGTGCAGAAGATCATCTGGCATCTCAACAATAAGTCAAGACGCTCCACCCAGGAATTTCAAAATATTCCAATTTACATTTCTGCACTTTATTCCAATCTGGAGCCACGAAAGCTTTAAATCCCAACAACACCAGAGAATGTCATGCTAAAACTTAAATTCCTTTCTGAACGTCTTCCATTTGGATTCACTCGTTCAGTAAATTTAACGTCAGCGTGTGCCCGTCTCCCTGAGGGATTTCGGAAGCGTGTCAAGAAGGGGAAGAGTGAACTTGAGAACTGGGGCTCAGCGAGCTCGCAGCAGTGGACTGCTCGCTGAACGGTGACGTCTCACGGTCCAGCCCATCAAAGCGAGGAGAAGGAGAATAAAACATTCAGGCGTCGGTCAAAATAACTTCATTAGCCTCCTACAGATTCATACTGCAGTGCAGTTGTTTTGGCTCTGTACTCCAGCAGGTTGGATTTGAAAGGGAACAAGCACTATGAAGAATATCAGCTTTAATCGGAGGGTGGTTACATCTGTATGTGCCGGAGTATAGAGCCACAACAACACAAACCGTGTCACTGTCCGCATACTTACGGACTGCAGTGTATGTGTATTCCAGTCTTGACAAAAAGCTCTTATTTCGGCACCCCATTTTGACTGGTGAATATTCTTTACCTCCGGGGTATTTTGTACACGGAGTATTTAATAGTACACGTATTTAATATTACAAAGCTTTGAGGTTTACCTTATTTAGCTTACTTTGAATAAACGTGTTATGTTCCTCGTTCTGTAATTTTCGTACGGGGACAGGCGATATGAAATACATTCAGCAGTACAGAGCTGTGAATAAACGGTGTTATTGTCAAGTTTTCCTTAGTTTACTTCGCCCGTTTGGAGTCGAGCCTGCTCACTATGCATGAACACGAAGCGTCACTACGTTTGTGCAGGTATAGACAAGATGAAAATCAATCCCCTCGAACTGCGAGCGGAGAATGAAAAACAAAGTCGTTTAAAAACGACCTGCCGACATGCCCTGGAAGACAAGCACGAACAGCAGGCAGCGCTGTGACGTCACGCGAGGTGTCTCATCCCCCTGTTTGCAACAGCGCACCCGAATCCTCTTTATTTTAAAATAACTTTTTATTTAAACACCAGAAATATAAAGCAAGACTCTGTGCTCTTCGAGGTGACCATCTGAAATCCATGTCACAAGTATTCTTTTTTATTTTGGGGTAGAGAAATTCCGATGACGTGCATATACTGTGAGATATCAAGGTGACAATAAAACACGTGTGAGAATCAGAAAAGGAGCCAGAGGTATTTGCAAGTGTAGGGGTATCAGGTCCATTCCAGTCAAAGGCAAAGATAAACTTGAGTCATGAAATCCCAGATGTGAAGAAAAATACAGGCAAAAGTATCAAAACATGCGGTTGACTTATGTTTTAAAGGAACATACTGTAAGCTTGAAGGCAGAAAAACTCTTAAATGCCTTTTAACGTCTGGCCATCCCACCTTACCAGCTCATTTGACTGGAAATAAAATGCCTGTTAGCCCTTTGCCTCGCTGGAATGTAATCCTCTGCACAAGGAAAACAAGAGACAGGCTTATGGAGGGTAAAGACTTCACAAGGCCAAAGTATAATTCCTCTGTAACCCCGCCCCACATTCTTTTGCAGAAACATCTGCTGTTGAAATGCAAAAGATAAATCAGTATAGAAAAGGGCAACAGAGACTCCAAAGCCAACCAATTATTTATACCCAAAACATTTCTCTAGCAGTCATCTAGATTCTCTCTGTTGTTTAGATAGATACTTTATTGATCCCGTGAGGGAAATTGCAGTGCAACAGCAGCTTAACACAGACAACACAGCCACAGTGTAATGAATTATATAATAATAGTACAATACATACAATCCAATACAAGAGTTACTCACAGTCTGGACACACAAAGAACAGACTAGAACAGAACAGTACACAGAAAAATCGTATCACACATATGAATATAAATATAGATGTAAATATAGATATAGATATAAATACAGATGTAAATGTATTGCACAGGTCCCTGGCATATATTGCACAAAATACGGTTGTAAACGGGAAAAGAAAAAGAAAGAGAACAGATGTAGCAGTAGATGTGTAGATGCGTTCAGTCCAGAAACAGGTCACTGTCAATGTTGCCTCTGCCCAGACGCAAGGTGGATGCATTGTATAGTCTTATGGCAGAAGGCAAGAATGACCTCCTGTAGCGCTCCCTGTCGCACCGTGGATGAATCAGTCTATTGCTGAACGTGCTCTTCATTTCTGCAAGCCTGTCATCGAGGGGATGGGAGATGTTGTCCATGATGGCCTCTAGTTTGGACACCATTCTCCTCTCAGCCACTACCTCCAAGGGGTCCAGGTCAGACCCAATGACAGAGCTTGCTCTCCTGATGAGCTTGTTCAGCCTTTTAGAATCCACTGCTCTAATCCCAGGGCCCCAGCACACCACTGCGTAGAAAATGGCACTCGCTACCACCGACTGATAGAACAACTGTAGCATCTTACTACACACATTGAAGGACCTGAGCCTCCTCAAGAAGTAAAGTCGGCTTTTTAGTGTTTTATGTTTTTAGTGTTTAGTGTTTAGTGTTTTATTAACATTTGTTATTCTCTTCATTGACTTTGTGTGAATCCTCAAGGCACATTTCAGTTCGACAGCTGGCAGAGAAAGAGAACAGTGATCAGCAGTCACTGGGGAAGACTTGCTGTCCCACACAGAGCAGGGGGAAACACACGGATTAATCTCTTTTGGGGTTTTTTCTGCTCCATTCAAGGAAGACTTCAAAACCGTATACAACAACTACCATCTTTTCCAAACCTTTTTTAGCTATAGTTGATAGTTCCATTCTAACTGCAGATAACGGCACTTGCAATAAAATATCCCAGTGCAGAAGATCATCTGGCATCTCAACAATAAGTCAAGACGCTCCACCCAGGAATTTCAAAATATTGTAACGCAACAGGGGCTCAGGCGGGCGCCCTTGCCGCATCTGGTCGGCCCCATCCCGACTGGAGGCTCGAACCCGGGACTTCCGCGTCTCTCTGCAGCGACCTAGCCCCGTGAGCTAAAGAGAGATCTCTCCACAGCCCAGTAGCTGTGGTCCTGCTATCACAGGGAAGGGCGGTGACGTCACCCGCTCTGGTACGCCGGCTCTTACACAGTGCCTGTCGGCCGTAAGCGTTACAATATTCCAATTTACATTTCTGCACTTTATTCCAATCTGGAGCCACGATAGCTTTAAATCCCAACAACACCAGAGAATGTCATGCTAAAACTTAAATTCCTTTCTGAACGTCTTCCATTTGGATTCACTCGTTCAGTAAATTTAACGTCAGCGTGTGCCCGTCTCCCTGAGGGATTTCGGAAGCGTGTCAAGAAGGGGAAGAGAGAACTTGAGAACTGGGGCTCAGCGAGCTCGCAGCAGTGGACTGCTCGCTGAACGGTGACGTCTCACGGTCCAGCCCATCAAAGCGAGGAGAAGGAGATGAAACATTCAGGCGTTGGTCAAAATAACTTCATTAGCCTCCTACAGATTCATTCTGCAGTGCAGTTGTTTTGGCTCTGTACTCCAGCAGGTTGGATTTGAAAGGGAACAAGCACTATGAAGAATATCAGCTTTAATCGGAGGGTGTTTACATCTGTATGTGCCAGAGTATAGAGCCACAACAACACAAACCGTGTCACTGTCCGCATACTTACGGACTGCAGTGTATGTGTATTCTAGGCTTGACAAAAAGCTTTTATTTCAGCACCTCAATTTGTACACGGAATATTTAATAGTACACATACTTAATATTACAAAGCTTTGAGGCATTGCCAAGTTTACCTTATTTAGCTTACTTTGAATGAACGTTCTTGTAATGTCATTTTCGTACGGGGACAGGCGATATGAAAAACATTAAGTAGTACAGAGCTGTGAATAAACGGTGTTATTGTCAAGTTTTCCTTAGTTTACTTCGACGGTTTGGAGTTGAGTCTGCTCACTATGTATGAACACGAAGCGTCAGTACTTTTGTGTAGGTATAGACAAGATGAAATTCAATCCCCTCGAACTGAGAGCGGAGAATGAAAAACAAAGTCGTTTAAAAACGACCTGCCGACATGCCCTGGAAGACAAGCACGAACAGCAGGCAGCGCTGTGACGTCACGCGAGGGGTCTCATCGAGGGGTTTGCAACAGCGCACCCGAATCCTCTTTATTTTAAAATAACTTTTTATTTAAACACCAGAAATATAAAACAGGAGACAGATTAGAATAGACACTTCACAGCCAGAGGAATTCACAATTGTAAAAGTTGAAAATTACACTTTTTACATATTTCCATTGTATGTCTTGCCTTTTGATTCTTTAAATTTCTAATATAATTGAAATAAAAAAGGAATTCAACTTTAAAAGCATGAATAGAGGGAGCAGTATTAGACCATTTACATTTGTGGATGAAGTATTTAGCCCAAATAATTAACAGATAATAAACCAAGACTATTAACCAAGACTGAAATCTCTTCTAAATAGGCTTAAAATTTAATCTATATCTTTCCTTAGAAATTATAATCCCTAAGTAAGTCACGACCCTTTTTACAGGTATATTGTCAGAAGCAATTAACTCCGAGTCAAAGGTATAATGAAGTCTGCCTCATTCATAGTACAGTACAATCTCTGTCACCATGTAACACAAAAGGTTGCTGCTCTGGATCCAATACTTTTGCTTCAGCTGTGAAACAGCTGCATGAGGTATTCAGGGCAATTTATTACTAGCAACCAAATTGTATCCTCACATTTGTACTTTTCTAAGGTTATTACAACAGAGTCATAGGTTTCAATTGCTGAAGACGTTTTATAGATTGTAGGTGTGTGTACAGTTAAACTCGAATATGACCGATTCTTTCCTCTCAGGTCAACCTGTTCTTGAACCTGTGTTTTTTTCAAGAGATTGTCCATAATACTGTCTGGCAGCCCAGCAAGCCTGAGGAGGACATGGGCAGTCAGGTTAGGGGAGGAAGAGAGAACCCTCAGTTTAATTCTATACTTTCAGATAATGTGTAAAATGATTTCATTTTACTACCCGCACAGAAAACCCTGTACTTGTTTACAATGTGATCTGCCAGGTGTTTGATCAGTTTTCAGTGTTATTCAAGTGTTTGTTTTAATTTCTCATTCCACAGTTTTAGCTAATCCTCCAATCGCTTTACCTTAGAAAATCCTAGCAAGATACCTTGCATGTTAAAACCTGTATTTTTTTTCCATACTGCAGTGTGCAACTTAACCTCTCAAGTGAACCAACACACATCTAGTAGACAGACCTGAATTTAAAAAGTAAGAATTACCTAGATCTAGGGGACTGTGAAACAAATTCAGTTTAATTTGATTTATTCTTAGAAAACAAATGTTTAATTGATACATTTTCCAAAGAAAACATTTACAACTATGAAAGTGCAACCTTTAGCAGGAAAAAAGGTTCTGGATCGACAGGAAACGTTACAAAATACATGCATGGGTAGCTGGGAATGAAACAATTTCTTATCGCACATGACTCACAAAACTGAGTACATTTGGTGTACATTTACACTACTCATCAGTGCTGATGCTTTCTAATCTCGAAATATAAAAAAAACGTTGCAGTTCCCCTTTAACATTCAGAATACCTTTATCCCAAAAGTAAAAAAATGACAAACTGTTCAACAAATCATTTAGGAAAAACAAGGCGCTGTATAAAATGACTGAAAAAACAGGAGGCAACTGAAGGAAAGGAGAACAATGAACTGCATCGCACAAGAGCCATGAAGGGTGAAATAAATATACTGAATATAATTATACAGAAAAGTGAGAGGTCAGATGAGGTTTGAATTCTCAACTTGGGGTGATGTAATTAGTGGAAAACAATGAAGCATCTGTACTCTGGCCACTACTCAAATTAATTTATATCACTGATCTAGATTCTGGAGTAGAATAAACTGGTCGTATCTGCAATCTATTGCCGAAGTAGGATGATTAGCAAACCCTGTAAGTGCAGCAGATGAAATGCAAAAAGGATCACACTAAAATCTGCTACTGCTCAAACACTCTGATTCTCTCTTCCTCCCCTCACCTGACTGCCCATGTCCTCCTCAGGGTTGCTGCCAGACAGTATTGTGGACAATTTCTTGAAAAAAACACAGGTTCAAGAACAGGTTAACCTGAAAGGAAACAATCGGTCATATTCGAGTTTAACTTTACACACATCTACTATCTATAAAACTTCTTCAGCAATTGAAACCTATGATTCTGTTGTAATTATCTTAGGAAAGTACAAATGTGATGATGTAATTTGGTTGCTAGTATTGTAACAGAAAGAATAAGGTTCTGGATCCCGAGATGAAGTTAAACAGATGAGTTTATTGCATGCAAGGAACAATAAAGCCGAAGTCTTGTTTCCCACAGGAAACAACAAAACCGAAGTATTGTTGCCGGTACAAGCTTTTAGTTTATATAGTATTTTCTTTCCGCTTCAGACATCACTCGGTATTATGGTAAAGAGGGGGGTCATGGTATTTGGCCAGTTAAGAGATTACATCCCCGGGGGGTTCCTAGCTCGCATCTGGAATCCTTATCAGTTAACCCCCTTTCCTGCCATAAACTCCAGCTTGTTGTTTAGAAGTCTAAACCTCATGCAGAAAAGGATTTAATTTAAACCCGTCTTCACATCTTTCTTCATTCCCCCCTTATAAAATATGGCATACGTCAGTACTGTCTATTTTTTACACATACAATGTCAAGGCAGATTTTTCCTTTCTAGGTGAACAGGCATGCATTGCCATGACATTGTGCGTTCCTCGGTTACAACAAGATGTGATTAATGTTTTCGTACAAGTGATGGTTACAATCATACATATAAAACAATCCTAATCCTACAAATAAATAAAGTCCTACACCAGGACCCAAACGCAGACCTCAGCTATGTGGAGATCTATCGTCAGGATCTTGGAATAACAATATTGACCCAACTCTGATTATCATATTTTGGCTGATAGATATGCCAACACCAGACTGTATTGATACCATATCCTCAGTAATGCTCCTCAGGCCTAACAAGCACACTGTTGGTCCACCTTAGGAAGCATCAGACACAGAAACGGTAACAACATCCTTCTTTCTGTTCACTCTTCTTTCTCAGTCTCTGGTGCAGTGGCTCGGTGAAAGTGCGATGCGTGGATCCAGCGATCTCATCCTGTTACTCAGATGGCACAGTCAGTAGTTAGTGGCACTTGATATGGTCCCTCCTAGCAGGATTGCAACATCTGGCAGGGTATCTCTTCTTCACCTACACCCACTCGCTAGGTATCCGGTTGTGTCTCCCCTCTGCTGGAGGTCCCCAAGCGTCCAGCACCTGTTCATGAGCCTTGTGCACCGCTTCAGTTAACAAACGTACAATACTGTAATAGAGAGTTAGTAAATTCAACAGTCCGTTAGCCAAACTTGACCTCCAGGGAGTTTCTTTGGTTGCCCGTGATGATCTCAAATGGGCTCAGTCTCACAGTTCCATTTGCTCCAGCCTGCAAACTGCACAGGACCGCAGGTAGAGTATCTACCCACGGTGTTCCTTCGGTTGATATTTCCTTAGTTGGTCTTTCAGACTGTGGGTGATGGGGGCAATGTAACTTCCACCTCACCCCTAGTGAGGCGATTACAACCTGGCAGTCCTTCCCAGAGTAGTATGCCCCTAGATCAGTATCCAAGGGGCAGGGCAGTCCTGACCACGGGATCATGTTTGTCATATGCCTGGGTATTCGCCAGCCCACACCCCATCATCATACAACCCCACATTCTTTTCACATTTTTTTCTAACCACATCTATTAAAGGCCTCAACCTGAATTCTCCCTTTTCCCCAGTAGAGGTTTCACAGGGGTCTCAGACTCCTGCTCTCCCAGTGCCACTCACCTGGCATCTGCATCTGCACAGTTGTTCCCTTAAATTACTGGAATTATTTATTTATTGTGTTATTTACACCTTACTACAGCTACTTCAGTCGGCAGCTGTAAAACTACAAATCAGTTCAGAGACAAGCCCATATTCTTAACTGGAGTCCCTGCCATGGTGAGAGAATCCTATTTCTCCATAGCCACCAGAATTGTGGTCTACCTGCAACAAATACATACATTATATACATATACAGTAACCCTTTAACATCTTTCTTTTTACAATCACCCATCAGGGCTCTAAACTGGCTTGCTGCGCTGAGGCAGTGAAGGGGCATTTTCCAGATCGTTAGCACCTCGAATTCTGTTGTAACAGCTCAGAATTGGGAGAGGACCCATCAGTAAACAGTATTACATTTTCTTAAATTTTCACGGTCCCCCACCTTTTGGCTACAGCATCTAATGGTATAATAGTGCCTACCTCCATGCTCCTGCGTCAGCACAGCTGCCCAGAACCCTTTTTCCACACTTACATACAAAGGAATGGTTGATCCATCTGAGGAAACCCCAGTCTCAGCACCTGTAAGAGAGCTTGTTTAAAATTATTACAGTCGGCTTTTGCTGCTGGACCCAAGGCAATCTTGTCCTTGGACTGCACTCCCCCCTTAAGCAGATCTCTTAAAAGTTGTGCTCATCCCATAAAAACATTGCACCCAGGCCCTGTTAAAATTACACGATGCTAGACACAAAAGGGCCTTATCATAACTGCTTAATATTAGAAACTCTAAAACCTGAAGCAGCTCAGACTTGTGGGTTTCCTCATCAGGGGAAGCACTCAGAATACCATCAACATACTGAGTTATCACAGTCAGTTGAAGCCACATGATACCCTGTTCTGGATAGTCATTCCTTGCAATACTGCATAACCCAACCCAATAGATCTGGGATAAAACCACCCACATTCACCACGTGAATGTTAAAATCAATGTTAAAATCTGGTACTCTGCAAGTAAAACTTGCTGCCCCAATACACCTGTGGCCTCCTGCCGTCTCCCCATATACATTACTCTATAGCACACTGAAAAGTGAGACAAGCATGACAGTAGTGCTCCAGTATCCCATAACAGAGAAACCAACACACCATTAACAGTACATTTTAGGTTTAACTCCTTTAACACACTGGACTGGGACAGACTTGGGGAGGCTACAAAGGATTTACAGGATCTAATCATTAGGTAAACAAATATCACAAGACTGTTTATTCTCCCCAGACAGAACTCTTAGAAGGGTGATACATTTTTCACTGTTCTTCCCTGTCAGTTGAACCACAGGGTTCATCCTGCATGTGCTTTCTGCAGATTCTCTTAAAAAGACGTTTATATTCTTGTTTACACTAATTGTAAACCGGAGATCTCCCCCAGTCAGCCTGCCTATTTGTTTCTAAGATTTATCCAATTTCTGTGGAATATATCCTATGTAAACTGCTTACACCTTCGTGTACATATTTCTCCCTATCTGTCGGTGGAAATCTCACAGTGGTGTTAACCCCAGTCATGATTCTAAACCTACAGCGTTTCAGCATGTCTGGTTTCGAGACATTTGAATAAATCCAACTTTTGTTTCCAACATTACAACTAATTGTATACAAATATAAAAACTGTTTATCTAACTCCTTTTAAGTCCACCTGTACTGTACTTATACAGATGCAGCCATTCAAAGTGCACGGCACAGACATGTACCAGAGGTAATTGGCTACAGCCTTGCGCATCGTGACGCTCGATGACCCATAATACCGCGGTACGGTTAAATTGTTAAATTATTACTTATTTTTCAGGAAGTTAAAAAAACACTTGAATTACTTATCCAGTCTCTCTAAATAAAATTATTTTTCAAGCAATGCAACTAATGTCGGGCAACGTGTTTTTCTGAATCCAACATTGACAGCCACATCTTTAATCTTGTCAGTCAGCTCTTTTTTCTCTATTTGAATTGTGGCGGTTCCAACAACTTGGGATAACAAGTGGTCTCAAAGTCACCGAGCTCACAGAGCTTCAACAACAGATGACAATTTCCTTAGTCCTTCCTTAGTCTTCCTGAAATTGTCAGATTATGAGTGAATAAAAGCATTTTATTAAAAACACGTTTGCCTTTGTTTGGGAGCTATATTATGTATTTTTCATATGTAAGATATAAAGATGTGTTCCTGCTTACAAATCGCACGACTTTAAAAGTTAGAAAAACAGGTTTCGATTCACATCATCTCGCCCCCCCCCCCCCCCTCGACAGACTGCCCTAAACAGACAACATACAGGGGGGAGGGCAAGCGAGAGAGAGAGTTGGGCAAGCAAGAGAGAGAGTTTTTTGCCCTCTGTCAAAAAGTAACTGTGCTTACTGGGTTTTGGAGGGGGGGGAGGTGTCTTTCGCTGGAAATCTCGCCCCCTTCTACTTTGAAAATACCTGTGAAACCGGTTTAATTCGTCACAGCCAGCACTCCCGCAGAGAGGGGGTACTTGCAGTGCATCGGTATAGATGGGAAAGCCAGAGACAACCGCTACGCCGCCCTTGTGTTTGGGGTGCTTATCATTCTCAGTGCATAACAAGGAAGATTAATAAACATAAACATAATCTCATGGTTAAATAGTCAAGTCTAGCCATGTGTGAGTCTAGTCTTACAGAGCTTCAACAGCAGATGACAACTTCTGAGTTCGATTAAGAATGAATAAAAGCATTTCATTAATAACGCGTTTGCGTTTGTCTGGGTGCTGACAAAGTAAAAAACAATTACTTTTTGACAATGAAGAACTGTGTGTGTGTCTCTCTCTCTGCTGGCGTTTGTAATCGTTTTTATTTTTAAATACATTTTAGCAAAGTAATGTACCATAAAAGTATTGTGAGACATATTTGGGTTAACATGTTCATTGTTCAGTGTGTGGTAATTTGTTTGGTGCGAGTGAAGTTTTATTTAATCTCTGACCCAGGGAAAAGTGTGGTGGCTGAGGAGAGAATGCAGGCTCGCGCTCTGTCCGTTATTCTTTTTGTCTTCTTCTGGCTTGGTCAGATAGTTTTTGTTTTTGTTTTATCAATAAAGTTTGATAATCGGCCAGTGAAAGCTCTGTTTTCCTTCACACGAATGCCTGAATCATTGTACCGAACCCAGAATTTTACAGTATTTTTTCTTTAAAATACCAATAACAGCAACATACAGTTTACATAATATGTTGATGTTCCAAAATTAATATCGTTTATGACCTTTATGACCTTTGTTATGCTCTTCATTAATGTCTAAGCCGGAACACATCATTATATCTCATTTTGTACTTCTTTAAAAAAAAAATCGTTTGCCCAGCCTAACAGTATTGTTGTTATTGTTTTTATCCTGTAAAGCGCTTTGAGGAGCCACCTTTAAAGGCGCCATATACAATAAAGTTCATTATTATTACTATTGTTAATTTGCTGGACAGAGAGGTGAACATTATTACGCAGAAGACAAAGATAGCGATTTACGTTGCATTGTGCATTGTGCTGCTGTAATACAGTTTTAAATAATTAAAAGTCTAAACAGTATCAGCTTTATTTATGGGTTTTAAATAAAGGCGATTTAAACATGATTTAAACAATATAAATGTTTATATTGTAACACATAGGTGACTATTCATTGTTATTAAAATGACTTAAATTCGATCATGTTGTGATATTTAGAAATATAAATTTGTTTGGTGCGAGTGAGGTTTTATTTAATCTCTGACCCAGGGAAACGTTTTATTTTTTCAAAGAAATGTTTGTTAAAAAAAAGTCATGGCTCCAGCTGGATTTGATCACCCAACATGTGATGTGTGAGTCAGGAAACTAACCCACAGCACCACTGGCAAGGTCACATGAGGTGTGTTGAAAAAGCCCTACAGAAACATTATCAACAGACAATGTACAGCGTGTACTATTCTTGTGTTGCGGTACATGAATATAATTATATCATTATTAATTTCTTTAGATACGCGATTCCATATTATATTCCCTTTTAATCAAATTCTAAAAGTATGCTTGTTGACTCCGGTATCACGTTAGTTGCTTAAAATGTTTAGGGAGAAATGGAATACTGGTGTGTATGTTTTCTTAAAAGTACCGAGACCAGCCATATACTGTATGTTTATGTTTCAAAATTAATATAGTTTATTGCCTTCACATGCGTTACAGTATGCTCCTATTCTTTTTATGCTCAGCTACTAAGATTTCCCTTCAGTGGTAAAATTCCATATAAATATTCAATACTAAAATGGGCACAGTAAAGACATTAAATATACATGCAAAGGAACAAGTAATAGGTTTATTCCATGCTGAAAAAAAGAAGAAAGAGAACACAACGTTTCGGCCGTGGAGCCTTCTTCAGGTGTGAGAGAGACAGGGCAGTAGGCAAAGGTAAAGTAGCGGGAGAACAAAGGTTGGGAGGGAGGAGGAGTGAGAGGTGGGAGCAGGGGACAGAAAGAGAGGCCAATCAAGAGGTGTGAAGTCAGAATGGGTGCAGAGAGGTGTGAAATGAAACTTCCAATGAATGGAGAAAATTTAAAAGAACAGTAATCTGTCGTTAAGGGAAGGGAGAATGTGTGATCCTAACTGCAGAATAATTTTAGTTTCGGTGGTCTTTCTGATGTATGAGTTCGGAAAACCGTCTTTGAGAACACAGACGGAGAGATTAGAGTGGTCGTGGCCATCAGAGGTGAAATGAGAAACAATGGGCTTGGAGAGATCTTTAATCTTCACAGCCCTGACGTGTTCTCTGAAGCGGTCTCCGAGTCTCCTTCCTGTTTCTCCAATGTAGATGGCTGGGCATTTACTGCAAGAGATACAGTAAATAAGGTTGCTGGAGGTACAAGATGCTGTCTGGATGATCCGGAATTGTCCTGAGGGGCCTTGAATGAGTGTGGTGGTGGCTGTGTACTTGCAGGTGATACAGCGAGCTCTGTTGCAAGGGAAAGTGCCTGGTGTGGTACAGTTTTGCATATAGTAATATGTTTATGTTCCTAAATCAATCTCTTTTATGAGCATGTGAAAGGCATGGTGAATCGGAGATTCTCAAAAATTACTGTACTTTGCATGATTGGAAACAAATGCGTGATTGCGAAATGCTGTGGTGTTACTTTTACAAAGACGGTCAATGAAAAAAAGAATGTGGACCAGGGCAATACTTTGAGTTTACAGCTTGTCCAAAGTCATTAATTATTAATACTATTAGTAATATCTTCGTTAAAGACTTTGATGGCAGCAGCTCAAACATGAGAGGTTGAGCTCTATTAGCTCCACCTTGCGGAAATTCCGGATCCTATTATTTTACGTGTGGTACCACTTGGTATTATGATGTACTATACGAGAATTTACAGTAACTAATGATAGGCTGCGTCAAGCACACCGCAAAATAATGCGGTATCGCCTGCTTGTTTTGAATGGCTGCATCTGTAGTAATGAGCTGCTGAGCTAAGAACAGGAGTTCCTGCTGTCAGAGGGGGTCATTAGTATTACAATTTGCACTGATTCCCTTGCGAAGATATGGACATAAGAATATTTGTGTTCCTTTTTCCTTATATTCCTCCATTAATATAAGTATCGAGTGGTATTAAATAAATACAGCTTTTAAGTATAGATTACACTTTTCTAAAACGTATTTAAAAAATAAAAACGATTACAATCTAATCTTTCCACAAATCTTTTCACTAACGACAAATACACCACATTATCTTCCGTGTCGCATTAACATTGGAATGTTTTTTTACAAGTGTCAAAAGAAGCGATTCACAACCTGTCTCCTCTATAACTCTTCAGTTTACAGAGAAATTCCGCCAGAGCCTCACAACATTGTCCAATAATACTCTTCTTGTGTCTAATTTTTAGTTAAGCAGGATTTGAGCTATTACAGACCATAACAAAAAACAGAATCCACCTGCGATTCGGGTGTTAACAAAACGTGTTTACAAAGAAAGTGAAATACAGTAATACTACCAGCTATATAGATACATAGATTTAGAAATTTAGATCCTTAAATTAATATGATTATTCATTTCTTTAGATACGTGATTACATATCTCGATTATGAAACAGATAATTCCGGTCCTGGAATCTGACTGGCTGACACCCTTCTGAAGTGGTACCATAATCTCTGGTATACGGACACCCCAGAAATGTGACTTTTTACTGGGTGATAAATTTTAAAGACTACTTCTTAACATAGATAAGAAAGCGTAGATAAAAAAGCTTGGATTCTCATGTATCTGATACAAGTATCTTTTAATACAGTCTTTGTTGTGCTCTTGAGGATCCTTGTGATATTTTGAGCTCTGGTTGAATGATGTCGCAGTTTAAATAATTTTCATAGTTAGAAATTATGAAACGCTCTGTTAAAAGTGAGGGAGTTTTTATGCCCATTATAGTAAAAGAAAATGCCTGACAAAGTAGGGATTGGACAGTTTCTAAGTGCTTGTACAAATGTGCTAAAGAAATGAACAAAAAAAGTAATTTATCCTTTATCATATTGGCTAGCTAATGTCCTGTCCTTGTTAGTTAGATCAACGAAATACTGTGGTGTTTGTCAATGAAAAAAATAAAGTCTTAGGTTAGACGGTTAGAAAGAATGTGGAGCAGCGTAATACTTTGAGTTTACAGCTTGTCCAAAGTCATTCATTATTAATGCTATTAGTAATATCTTCGGGAAAGGCTTTGATGCATAAAATATTTCTGCATAATTAAAATATTTATGATAAAGGTAGGTTGTGTACTTTTGCCCAACTGACCAATCTTGCTTTCATAAAATATACCAACTTTTTAATGACTGATCATTAACATGCTGTAATACACAGTTTAAATTTAAAAGCTCAAATGCTGTACATGAGGTTAAGCTTTATTGGCTCCTCCTGGTGGTTTTACAAGGTGATGCTGGATACTTTCCGGCATGACGTCAAATGACGCTTTACACCGCGTGATACTGCGTTTCGATGTGACACGCCCACCATTCCTATATAAAACCTCCCGCACAGCCTACCATCCACTAAATGAGATCCTTCAAACCGTTATCCAAAAACTTAGGGTGCACAATCCCGCACTATATTTCACCTTCACAATCAAGCCACCATGCTCTGCCAAGACATACAAGTCATACAATTCTCTGTGATTGCCACATACAGCCTTATCCATATACTGTATGTTGAGCACTTCCTCCTCAAGTTCAAGCCCAAAATAATGCACCAGGGCTTTCTCAGCATGTAACATTAAATTTGACCACTCAATCACCCCTCATGTAAGCCCTAAACTACAAATGAGAAAATACAAACCTCACACAACAACTACTATCCAAAGTTCTACATAATACAGTAAAGAGCAGGCAATCCAGTTTCAGGGAATGTCAGGCACACTCCTACCCCCATCCCTAACAGCCTTATACATCACTTCCCTCCTCATGTACCCACAGTCCTCCACCCCCTCGCATAAAATCAAATGCCAAATGGGTCGATAGCCACTGAAACGAGAATGTGATGTCTAAAAACATTGGCAACACACCCAACTTCAAAACCTGCACCTTGCCAAGAAATACATCAACTTCCAGAGGCCTGCTTCACCATCAACCTCACAGAAATGTGGTCCCAATTATGAACATGAGCTTCAAACATGCCAAAAGTGGCATCAGGATACTGAGATTTTAACCACCACACCTTCACAAACCTCCAACAATAAACCAAAGACTCCACATACAATTCATACAATAAAGGCAACAAGGGACACCAAGATTGCTCAAGATTGCTCAACCCTGTGGTCCACATGCCTAGTGACTATTATAATACTCCCAATATCCGTGTACAACACTTTCAACCACTTCAACACAAATTCCCCCAAAACCAATACAAGACAATACAAGCAAAAACTGATTCATATGACCAAGCATCTTTCCTGTTCAGTATTAACCAATAAAATTAAAACTCCACAATCCTCCGACCATGATATTGTGTCTGTAAGTCATACTAATTGAATTATTCAGAGATAATTCAATTCAATTAAACTTCAATTAAATTCAACTTTGCACCTGTGTAAGTATAATGAAAAGTGTTTCTCATTAGTCACTCAGGTGCAGTATATAAATAGGACAGAAGATAAGACAATAGACAGTAACACAATAACAATAACAGTAACGTGTAATAACATAACATAAATAATATGTAATCAAGTAATCAAAACTGTGCAAAATTCCGCAAACAGAGAAAATATAGCAGGACAAAAACAGTGCAAGGTAATTCTTGGAACAGAGCAAAAATAGTATGGTGATTAATAAATATTACGACTGATACAGTTTTACTGAGCTATCGAAGGGACAGTACACTTTTGGCTTACATGTGTGTGTAGTGGTGTTGGAGTACAGTCCTTGTGGGTATAGGAAGACGTTAGGAGAAATCAAAATATGATGGGAGGGAGTGGGGGCGTCACCAACTTGACGGCTCTGGGGAAGAAGCTATTTTGGAGTCTAGTTGTGTGCGACTGGAGTGACCGGAACCTTCTGCCAGATGGTAGGGGAACAAACAAGTTTTGACTGGGGTGAGTGGGGTCAGACATAATCTTGGTGGCTTTTTTCAGATTCCTGGTGTTTTAGATTTTAGATGCACAGACTGTGATGCAGCTGGTCAGTGTCACGCCAGACATCCCTCCCTAGAGGGCGCTCCACTGCTCCCATTATTGTCCGTGTGATTTAGTTCTCCAGGTGTACCCTTTTAGTGTTATTATTTAAAGACCAGCTCTTCCAGTCCTCTGGGCTCATCATTAGGGTAAGATGTCGCGAGGCCCGCCTAGCACCAGGAAACCCTACGTCCGTCTCCTGAGGGCATAGGCCTCATCCCCGACACCACCCGTTTCCTGAGCCCGGGGTCTGGAGGATCTCGCCCCGTCACCCTTGGACCTCCATGTTTCGTTTGTCCGTGTGCTCCCCTCTCCCAGGGATTTTAACTTTGTCGCGTCCCAGGATGGATTTCTAGTTGATGGACTCTCGGACTGTGCTTTGACGTGCCCTTGGACCCGTTTGGATTTGGATGCCGTTTTGTCTTCCCCGTACACTGTCTCGGACTGTCACTATTATTTTGTGCACTATTAAACCCCTGTGTGTTCCTTTTTACCACGCCTCCTGTTTTCTCCAGCTCGTACCGCATCGCATAGGGTCTTCTACAAGATCTGACACGGATTTCAGTCCATGTTCGTGACAGTCAGTATGCTCTCCACCGTACATCTGTAGAAGTTGGTGAGGATCTGTGGATGTAGGTATATTTTCTTCAGCCTTCTCAGGAAGTACAGCCGCTGTTGTGCCTTCTTGATGAGACTGGAGGTGTTCAGTGTCCATGTAAGGTCCTTAGAGATGTGAACACCTAGGAATTTGAAGTTATTCACCCTCTCCACCGCAGACCCTTCAATGTAGATGGGGGAGTGGACTTTTCCTTGTCTCCTGAAGTCAACAATCAGCTCTTTGGTTTTGCTGATGTTGAGACACAGGTTGTTGGCTCGGCACCAGTCTGCAAGTTGTTTTATCTCCTCCCTGTAGGCAGTCTCATCGTTGTCAGTGATCAGGCCCATGGCTGTGGTATTATCAGCATACTTGATGATGGTGTTTGTGCTGAACTTGGCAGTACCGTCGTGGGTGAACAGGGAGAAAAGCAGTGGGCTGAGCATACAGCCTTGAGGGGCACCGGTGTTAAGGGTGAGTGTGTTGGAGGTGAGGTTGCCAATCCTGACAGTCTGGGGTTCACTGATGAGGAAGTCTAGGATCCAGCTACAGAGGGTTGTATCTAAACCTAGAGCCCTGAGTTTTGTAGAAAGTTTGAAGATGGACAAGTTGAAGATGTCAGTACAGACATCAGCTACCTGCCAGGCACATGTTCTGAGTACCAGGCCAGGGATACCATCAGGTCCAGCAGCTTTATGTGTGTTCACTCTACTTAGTGATTTCCACACATCTAGCACGGATAGTGTAGGTGGTGGGGTTGCTGGGGAGTCTGTGGTCCAGGTGGTTGGTTCAGGGTTTTGAGCTTCGAAGCATGCGTAAAAGGCGTTAAGTTTGTTTGGAAGAGAGGGGTCAGTAGCGCTTACAGGGCCTGTTTTTTTCTTGTAGCTTCTGATTGTATTTACTGTATGTCTTGCCACATGCATTGTGGGTTAGCGTTGGTGTTGTAGTGGTGTTCTATCTGGGATTTGTACTGTTTCTTGGCAGATTTTATGCCAGCTTTTAATTTTTTCCTAGCCACTCTCAGTTCTTCCTCATTGCCAGATTTGAAGGCTGCATCAAGGGCTTTGAGCAGAGAGCAGATCTCAGTGTTCATCCAAGGTTTTTGTTTCGGGAGTTTGCGTATCTTTTTAACACTCGCCACATCATCAGCACATTTGCTGATGTAGCTGGTGACTGATGATGCATACATGTCAATATCGGTGTGGGATCCGTGGGAGGCTGCATCTTTGAACACACTCCAGTCTGTGCACTCAAAACAGTCCTGAATCATCGCCTCTTTGGTCCACGTTTTTACAGTTATCTTCCACAGGAATAAAGTTTGGCTATTATAGTTTTGAGTAAAAAGCTTTTATGTTTCCTTGTTTGCTATTTGCAAACATCTGAAATTCCTGCTTTTTGCGTCTCACAGTCTTCATAAAGTTCTTAGACGTATGATTTTAGAAATCACTATTGTCTATGAGTTTTTATATTTCTATGCATATTTATGAGGTTTTTGGTCACCTGGCACTAAAGTGTGAATAAACAGACTCGTCTGCAATTACAGCCAGGCAAAGTTTGCTCATTCTCCAAGGCCTTGGTCTGCAGCTCAATCATTACACATGTGCAGTGCGATCCTATTGCCCTTACTTTTTCACCTAGCAACAAAGGCTGTTGGTCAGTAATAAAATAATGAAACTCATTCCTAGTTCCAATATTTGTTTCCAATTTTTTTTTTCAGTGAGGACATTGAAGAACCACCCAACAGTAGAACAAGTGCTTCCTCAGCCAAAGAGAGGGTGAAAGATTCCCACCCCTCCTTCCAGAAGCACCACACAGCAGCCCACAAGACCTGTTCAGTGCAGAAAGAGTAGAACTCCCCCCCAGCTGAAGAGACAGAGGACAGGTGGAAGATTGAAGCTGAACAGGATGTGAGACCTGAAAAGTTTCGTTTCAGTCCAGCATGGACACCAGGTGGTCAGCTGGACATTTCCCAGAAATACTCCCCTCTGGATTTATTCCAACTATTTTTCAGCATGACAGTTATGCGCAGACTCTGTAACAACACAAATAGAAATACAATCAAATGAAAGGCCCGGGGTATAAAATCAGAGTGGCAGCCAATGTCCATAATGGACATGTACATTTTTTTTATTTTTATAGGGCTCCTCACTTCTCATAATATGAGAGATTATTGGAGTCCTCGGGTGCCCTATAATGTTCCTTTCTGTCAGTTGATTGTGACCCGAAAAAGATTTGGCCATTTTCTGGACACTACATCTTAGTGATCCAGAGGAGGACAGGGAAAAATGGCCAAAAAAAGGGATCCTAGACTATGATCCTCTTTTCCATCTTAGACTCCTGTTAGACTCCGTCCTAACTGCCTGTCAATCGTTTTATCACCCACAGCAAAATCTGTCTTTCGACAAAAGAATGGTGGCCTCAAAGATTACAAGAGGCTTTAGGCAGTACATGAAGGGGAAGCCCACTAAGTGGGCTTCAGGCTGTTTCTGCTTGATGATGCCTCCACAGATTACACCTGTGATCTCTCAATTTATACAGGAAAATCACCTTCTGCCACTGGAAAAGGGCTGAGCTATGACTCAGTTATGAACCTCTTGAAAGTTTCATACCCGGGCACAGGTTATAATGTTTATGTTGATGATTTCTACACCAGCTCAGCCTTTTTCCGAGACATGATCAAAATAAAATTTGGCGCTTGTGGCACTATAAGAGAGAACCGTGTGGGTTTCCCCCGCACAAAACAAAACACCCTCCCTAAAAAGGCTGAAAGGGGGTCCTTGCACTGGATAAGGTCTGGCGAACTATTGTTCACCAAGTGGATGGACACACGTGAGGTGACCATGTGTAGTACCATCCACAAGGCGTACAGTGGAGACACAAGGGTTCAGACCGTTCCTATCCCTGACACCATCAAGGACGACAATTGGCACATGGGGGAGGTGGATTTATCCGATGTCCTCATAAAAGTATTTGGCCCACAAAACTAGGAAATGGTACAAAAACTGTTCTTCCATTTCATTGACATTGTGGTGGTGAACACTTTTTTGCTACACAAAGAATTGGCAAGGACTCAGAGCTCTCAGGCTCTGTCACATAAAAATTTCAGAGATGAGCTGTGCAAACAGCTTGGCAGTGTGGGGGTTGAGGAGCAACAGGAGGTATCAACAAGTATAGCTTCAGCCTGTTTACCTGTCGCAATCTC
This sequence comes from Lepisosteus platostomus, assembly GCF_059453375.1. Classification (NCBI taxonomy): domain Eukaryota; kingdom Metazoa; phylum Chordata; class Actinopteri; order Semionotiformes; family Lepisosteidae; genus Lepisosteus; species Lepisosteus platostomus. The sequence goes on along the minus strand of NW_028291503.1, from coordinate 63,820 downwards.
CCAAAGGCAGGTGGTGGACCCTTCAAGGAAGGCAACAACAGGGCGCAAGATATGTGTTGTCTGCGTGGGTAGAAATCATAAGATTAAAAACTCCATGGAAATGTGAGAAATGTGATGTGGCATTGTGTCTGATAGAAATTGCTTCAGGGGGTGGCACCAGAGAAAGAGGACATTTTTTGTCAACCTCCTTGTCTTGTGAACAAAAGTGTGAATGGCTGTGGAGAAAGAGGGTGACAAATGACATTGGTAGCCAGTTCAACTTCATATGATCATTAGAAGTTATTTTAGACTGAGACTGAGAAAATATTTGAATGTGTAAAACAAACATGTCAGCTACATCAGAACTTGTACTAATTATTGCACATAAAAAGTTTGCTAGTTTATAGAATGAGTGGAAGTGTCTTGACAGGTGTGGCATTAGATATGAGAGCATTGTTCATGCATACGCCTTATGGAAACCCTTGGGAAACCCAAACCTCTCCAAAAAGGCCACCTTTTGGATAGAATATTGGATTGTAAAGGAAAATAAGGGGATTGAGAATTGTAAATGTTTATGCAAAGTACAATATCTGAAATAACAGAAAATTACACTACTTATATTTGTTTATAAAACCCATGTATGGTTGGCACAATATTGGCAGAAATTCAGTTTGGAGAGGTTTTGGGGACCCATGGACCTGGTTGACTAAAAACACATGCAGAAAGTTTTGACTGTTTATCACAAGTCTCAGATTTTTATGCAAAGTTGTAGAGATATTGGAGAAGGCCTGCACAAAGGTATAGTTATCTAGAAATGTTATAACTTCAAAATTTGACTATGGAAAATAGAAATAACAAAAGTGTTTTATTGTTTTCTTGGTTTTCTTCTGCATTTTCCACTCTAGAGTGTGTAGTGGGTCAGGGATATAAAAGGTTTGATGATTCAAACTTGATGCCCAATGGGTTACCTTGAAATCAAACTCTCTAAAAGGCCTGTTCTATACATTTTCCAATAAAATGCAAGATATATAGGGGTACCTGCTTCAAGGCGGAAATTAACCTTGTAGAGCCTGTGACATTAAGTAACAAGGAGTTTCATCAACTGTATGTTCTGCGTGGTGTAGTGGCAATGCTTGTTAATAAGACAGAATTAAGCGTTTCTGTGCTTTCCTAAATGGGGCGTGGTAACACCATGTGGGTCTCCCATGACCACCAAACTCTCAACCAATCAGCACACATCTGTGTCTTGGTCCAAAAGGTAGCGCAAGCTCAGGTCGGAGCTCTCCTTGGCCATTTTCGCGCACCCTCTGAGACAATCATGTGACAACCGGTGTTGTCTGCAAAGGGTCTTGGACCTTGTCGACAACCTGAATAGCTTATTCAGAAGCAGCGCTGGACTAGGAACGAACCAGTTTCTTCCCGTGCAAAAGAGTGACTTGTGAGGACCTGCAGTCACACTCTGTGCATAGAGACTTCCTACTAGTCAGCCGGACTGCTGGTAGACCCCCTGGGAGCAACGACTGCCCTGCGCGCCGCAGTTAGATTCCTCTGCCCGTCCTACTCCAAGCTGCACCTCAACTGGTTGGCCAGTAGCCAGAGGACGCCGGGACAACACCTATTGGATAACCGCTGAAACAGAGGCTGCAACAGAGCCTGTCAGCTGGTTTGGTGTTCGTTCCGGGAAATCCGAATCCCTACAGTGGATAAGTAAACCCCATGTTCCACATTGCATCTCGAGAATTTAATTGTTACCTTAACACAAGTTGTTATCAATTTAATTCATGAGTAATGTATTTACTTCCGAGTCTAGTGTAACAATGAGTAATAACACTGATTAGCGATTTGGTATAGCCGAACAATATATTGAAATATTCTCTGTTGTGTATCTCTTTGTGTTTGCATCTCTTTGAGATTATATACCTTGTATATTGATAACCCTCACAGTAAGGTCTGCCGCTTGTATCCAGGAAGACTAATATATGTTTGGTGCACAATTTATGTTTAATTAATGTATCTCGTGTATTGAATCCGTGTGTGTGTGTGCGTTGTTACTTGTTCTGATGATTGATTTTCTAAAAGCCATAACGAACTACCGCGTGATTACTGCTACAATTAATAATTGTCTCAGTAAAATCACCAAATCCCCTACAGTGTTCAAGCAGGAGGTCTGATGTCCACACACAGTAGCTTCAGTGGTGCAAATCTAATCCCCAGCCCTCAGACTGGCTTTGAGTGTCCTGCACTGACAGTACACTGACAAGTGCATGAGAGTCCCTCCCTGCTTGGGACACACTACAAGGGTAAATACAATTGGAAGGGAAACATAAATTAATGATTTTGAAACTGATGAGAATATCAGTAAATCTGAAGTGTATAGCTCAAGAGAAAACAGATCCCTCACAGGGTAAACTTCTCCCTCCAAAGAGAAGAATATCCTACAACACTTCCCTTCTTGAAACTCCTTCTTGAAACCAGTGGAAGTGGTTCCCAACTCCACAGACAAAACAAAAATGTTCTTGAGCATCCCCAGATATCTCTGAAACATACAATATGTTCAGTAACATTTTAAAAACGTTTCCACCTGTTCTGTAACATTCCCAAACATTCTGAAAAAGATTCTCAAATAATGTGTATCCAAATGAGCCCGAATCTCGCATATTAAATGTCACATATCTCCAAAAATTCACAAATGTTCACAACAAATGTTGTGAAATATACCCTAATAATCAATAACATCCCCAAATGGTGTCCAAATGTTCCACAAAGTTACCAAACATAACATGTCCCCAAATCTTTCAAAATGTCTCTGAATTGTACCCACATTTTCTGTTTCCCCAAAAGCTTTCCAAATGATTTTTAAACACTCCTTAAAGTTCCCAAAAGGTTCTAAATTGTACCCAAATGTTCCAAAATGTCCATAAATATAACCAAATATTCTGAAATGTCCCAAAATGATCCCATATATCCTGGAAATTTGCCCAAATAAAATAAAATGTTCAGTAACATTCCCAGACATTCCCAAAAATCAATTCAATTCAATATAGTTTTATATAGTGCCTTTCACAACAAGATTGCCCCAAGGAGGTTAACAATGCAAGTAACCATACATTTTGTGAATACAGAACAGAAGACCAGAAGACAATGGAGGAGAGGAACCAAAAACAAACCTCTAGGGGTCCAAGGTCAACTGGCTGCCCAACCCCTTTGGGCATGCTAACATTATACCATTAAAAAATGAAATAAATGAATGAGGGTATTAATCCATCCATCCATCATGTCTTCTGTATGTCAGTACTCCATGCAAATCTCTGTAGACCAGCAAAATTCTCCTAAATCCATGGCAGTGATGCAGCATCCAACTCATATGGTGCCCAGCCCGGGCACCATGCGGACATGTGGGGAGGAGAATAGGATAGTTGGGTCAGTACAGATATATCTACCTGGTGGGCCAACACAGAGACACACAATGACATGTACAGCAGCACCAGCAGCCATAGCTGCAACAGGCTATAATGTAAAGTGTGAGTAGGCTAGGCTGAAGTAATAGGTCTTCAGTCTGGATTTGAACACTGAGTTTGACTCAGCATCCCGAATATGGGGTGGGAGACTGTTCCATAAGCTAGGGGCCCTGTAACTAAAGGCTTTACCACCAACTGTTTTTTATTAATGCGTGGAATATGAAGAAGACCTGCATTTTGTGATCTAAGCAGGCGACTTGGATGGTATACATTAATAAGTTCCATAAGATAGACAGGTGCCTGACTTCTGAGAGCCTTGCAACTAAGTAGAAAGATTTTGAAGTCCGCCCTGTACCTGACAGGAAGCCAAGGAAGAGAGCTAAGTATAGGGGCTATATGGTCGTATGTTCTGCTCCTAGTAACAATTCTAGCTGCTGCATTCTGAATTCGCTGTAAGGTGTTGAAAGAGTGGTGGGTGCAAATGTCCCAAAGTGTTCCATAGTGTTGCCAAACGGATTCCCTAATGGACTGAAATGCCTCTAAATGTTCCAGACTTCCACAAATGTATCCAAGATGTACCCAAATGTTCCAAAACCTTCCCCAACTGATTTGAAATTGACTCAAATGTCTAAGAAATGTATACAAGTTCCATAATTATACCAATCATTCTCAAGAGGTTCCCCAACTTATCTATAACATTCCAAAATATTCCCAAAGAACTGTAATGTACTCAGATGAGCCCTAGAGTTTCCCAAATGTTGCAAAATGTAACCAAATGTTCCATAACATTCTTACCTCCCCCAGAGGTTTCCAAATACCTTGAAATGTACCCCTATGTCCCCAAGAATCCCCAAACGGCCTTTAACATTCTCCAAAGGTTATGAAATGTGTCAAAATGTACCCATAAAGTTGAAACATGAAACACAGCCTAACTCTGTGTGTAGGAAAGGACCTCAGTGGTGCACCAATCTCTGTTCATACAGAGCTTCAATTACACAGCCAGTTTAGATATTTGGTAACACTTTATAATAACTTTCATTAATATGTCATTTACAAACATTATATAATGCTTAACAGATCATTAGTTCTACCCAACCACTCCCTAGGACACATTGCTCTCTTCACTGCGGTACAGACTTTGTCAGCTCAAAGCCCAATGCCCATAAATGTACTAATAGATAGTAAACCTTTACAGTGATTGAATAGTTTCAACTTTAGATTAGGTACTGCAAAAAGATCTACAACTTATGAATAAATTATGTCTGTAAAGATGTAAAGTGTACAGGCTTTTGACTTACAGGTCTGTAGAATGTAGGCCTCTGAGATTTTTTTTTATGCAGTGTAACATTGTATGATGTATACATTTATGCATTGTTTAGTTGTGATATTTTTTAATAAATCTGTTTGCCCTAGTTTTCCTCCGATTGTATTGGACATCTGCCTGACCCGCGTTAGAGAACATGAACTCACATGACAGCAGGAGCCTCAGGCTGGAATCAAATCTCAGAGCAACAGAGCTGAGCAACATGGTTCCAGAGGGTCTTCATGAATATTAAATATTCGGTACAAGCAGCAAAGGAAATTAAGAAGATGTAGATGGAATTCAAGACTGGATAAATACCTGGCAGATAACTTTTAATATTGCAAAATTCTGCATACAGGAAGCAGAATCACAAAGTACAGAAACATACTTCTATATACTTCTTATACCCTTAAGTAACAACAAAAATAAAAACCTTCAGGTGCAACCATGAAATTCAGTTTGACAGCCATTCATGTGGACACTGACAATAAGAGAGACTTGTGATGTCGGACACATTCAGATACACATTAACAAGTCATCTTTTGTGTGAATAACTGTGCAGTCTGCTGCACGGCAACACCTAACCCTGACGTACACCGTCCTGATCTGAAAAGGAATAGAGACCTATAAACTGGATAAAGTGATCGTACTGGTCTGAATGCCACTGTGTGCTGTCCTGGTAAAAATATAAAACTATTCTTGAACCATTTGAGGACTTTTTAAAACAATTAGCTCACTTTAATCACTGGCCCCCTCTCTGTTCATCATAGTAATTGCCTGCTTTCACTTCTTTTACATAGTGCTGTAACAGAGAGAACTTGAAATGTTCAAGAGACTGATTTTGCTCTGGCACCTACTGACAAAGATTCAGCCTGAAAGTCCTTTATTATACAAGATGTGCAAGAAGCCAAGATCTCTGAGCTGTATTGAAGTGTATTCAGATCCTGAGCCACACTCAGCTCCACAACAAGACCAGAACTGACATCCAGGCTTAATCTCCACAAAGGGAAGTGCTCAGCCTGCTCTTAAAGCCCTCCCACAGCTGAAGCTCTTTAACACATAAACTTTGTTCAGCTGGGATCTCCTAGTAACCCCTACCTCTCAAAGAGGGATGCCACACCCTGAGCGATATTACAATATGTTATTTATTATCGTTGTTATTGACTTGATAGAAATTGACCATTTAAAGCTCTAATTATGGAGGAAGCAGCTCAGAAGCTTTGCTTATTCTTAAAAAAAGAAATGGGATAAAATCTCTGGCAGTGTTTCTGGCCTGTAGTGTCTCAGTCTTGCTCACAGTCTCACATTGGTCACTGATCTCTAAAGGGGACCAGCTGATGGCCTGTCACAATTATCTTTTAATCTCTTGCTTGTAAACCCTTTACAAACCCTTTTTGTCAAACCCATGTTTTTGTTTCATTTTAGCCTCTGTTGGTGGACTTTGAAAAAGACCTGTTCATTCTGGATTGTAAAATACGTTTAATACTTTTATAAATCATTTGTACAATCAAAATCTTTGATTATTAACGATTTAACACAGGAAGTCTAATGGGTCTCTGTAGGTTTTTTCTAACTGCCTCACATTCTTCATCCAATCCACCCTCCTTTGTGCTCTCATCTTTTCTTTTATCACTGACTATTTCGTCAAGCAATGCAATGTATCTACACATCACCTGAATTTATCTTATTTTTTTACTGTTGTTTATCGTTCCAGTGCCATTGATGGATGTTTTTTTCTCTTTGGTCTTTCATCAGGATCGCAGCCTGTCTGGCACACAGAGAGTGTTGTTGGGAATCTTTTGTTTTCCTCTACAACCGTTCTATTTGTTCTATCTTCATAAGCACCAAGCTAATCCTGTGCTGCATCTCCTTCAGTTTGAAGATAATTGGATGTAATTTACATGGTCATCAGCATAGGACTGATTCTGAACTTGTTCTGGTGCAGTTAAAAAATATTGCAGATGATTGTCTGAGCATAGACATTGTACTTTGTTAGAAACCAGGATATTTACTCATAAGAACTACTGTAATGTCCTATAGTGTCGTAGTGCTGTAAGGCTTGTGACCCCAATTAGAATAACATGTTTCACCAAATGATCCATTTGAAGTGAAACTGAGCAAATAGAGGCATCTACAGTATTAGCTATATACTGAGGCTGTACTCAAACCAAAAATTAAAAGCATTTTTAACATTAAGGAGAAGTTAAAATTAATTATTGGAATGTAAACATTAAACAGACTTAACCTTTCACAATCCTAGAAAATATTCTAATCCGGAAAGGTTTTTCCCTGATTGATACACTTTATACATCTGTTTCAGTGCTCAAAGTTGGCTACACCACTCTGATCCCCATTAATACTGTAGCTGTTAGTTTTGTCTGCAACTCAACACTTTGACTTTATACATCGTAAACAACAATCAGAAATTTCTTAAACGATTATGGTTTCTAACACTGTGAAACAGTCAGAGCTCATTTGTATTCACATTCCTTATTTTAGGGGAATGAATTGTTTCATTAAAATTGTGTGTGAGTTCTGTAGCAAAGTTTTCCTAACAGGCTACTGTGCCAGTGAGGAAGATGAGAAGCAGGGGCAAGAGGAATGCTGGAAAAGTGTCTCTTGACTCCCACATCCAGGATTAATAAATAAGCTGCAAATTTACAGACTAGAAAATGAAAACAAAGATATAAATGAACATGGCATCAATAATACTCTCACTGTACTACCTGTTACTAACTGACAGATTGCATATCTAGTACCTGTTAGTGTCACAGAGGCAATTTCCAACTGGAATGAATTCCATCAAACATTTTGTAATATCTCTGGAGGTATAGATAGTAGAGATCTAGTCTAGGGCTTAAATTGAAGCTAACCCCTTGGGCAATAAATGTAAATGTAAACCACGTTTCTAACATGTCTTACTGTGTCCACTCACCAGACAGAAATATCCAGAAGAAAAAGACAAAACAACAAGAAACTTGTTATTGTCAGAAACAGATTTTTCTTATTCAAAGATCAATTTTTCACGTTGTGGTCCTGAAAAAAAAAGATGAAAATTCTTGTAGAACCCTGTGTGTCTCCCAGCCTGGATACAAAATTGAGACAAATTGAACAAATATATAAAATTCAACATATTTTTTGTAAAGACAGGACCTGGAATGGTATTGCTCACATACCTGGAAATTTTGTAAAAAGTATTGAAAAATAATAAAAAGCTCTAATAGCTATTTCAATTACTTTAGAAAGCCTCCAGAAACTGAAGATGCTATTGCCACTGCCCTCCATATGGCCCTCTCACACCTGGATAAGAAAGGAACATATGTGAGAATGCTGTTTGTTGATTACAGCTCAGCATTCAATACCATAGTGCCCTCAAAGCTCGTCATCAAGCTCCAGGACCTGGGACTGAACACCTCCCTCTGTAATTAGATCCTGGACTTCTTGACGGAACGTCCGCAGGTGTTGAAGGTGGGCACCAACATATCCTCTACCCTGACTCTAAACACTGGAGCCCCCCAAGGCTGTGTGCTTAGTCCTGTCCTCAACTCCTTATTTACCCATGACTGTGTCACCTGGCATAACTCAAACTCCATCATCAAGTTTGCGAACTGTACAACAGTCATTGGCCTGATCACAGATGGTGAGTAGTCTGCTTACAGGGAGGAGGCATGGTGCCAGGAGAACAACCTCTCTCTTAACATCAGTAAGGCAAAGGAGATGGTTGTGGACTATAGGAAACATCAGGGAGGAGACCACACACCTATTTACATCAATGGGACTGCAGTGGAGAGGGTCAGCAGCTTTAAGTTCCTGGGAGTTAATATCTCAGAGGACTTAACCTGGACCCTCCACACCAACATCGTGGTCAAGACAGCACAGCAGCGCCTAATCTTTCTCCGCAGGCTAAAGAAATTTGGCATGCCATCACATATCCAGGCCAACTTCTACAGGTGCACTATTGAGAGCATCTTGACTGGTTGCATCACTGCCTGGTATGGGAACTGCTCTGCCCTGGATCGCAAAGTATTGCAGAGGGTGGTGAAGTCAGCGCAGCTTATCACCAGCTGTGAGCTACCAAACATCCAGGATGTCTACTCAGTTAGATGTCTGAAGAAGGCCAGGTCCATTCTCAAGGACCCCAGTCATCCCAGTCACAAACTGTTTTCCCTCCTACTGTCTGGTAAACGGTACCAAAACATTCGGTCCAAGTCCAACAGACTACGGAACAGCTTCTACCTCCAGGCAATAAGACTGCTAAATAGCCAACCTGCAGCTCCATCAGCAAATCACCTGTAATGGCTACATGGACACACAGTTTTCACTGTATTCAGCATAACTGCACTACATGTACATATTGCATATGCACCATGCACCATGGACACATAACAGCTCTATTCATATTGAGTTTTATTCAATTTAAAAAAATGTAACCTCAATTTTGTGATTTTTGTGATCCTTGTGATCCTTGTGATTTTTGTGAGCTCGCAGAAAAAGACATTTCATTGCCAGCAACTTCTGCTGCACACCATATTGTTGTGCATTTGATAAATAAACTTTGATTTGATTTGATTTGATTTGAACTGCTAGAGAGGATGAACTACAATTCATTGTTTTCAGGCAGTAGCAAAAATTCCTACCTAGGCCTAAGTTCCTACCTTCCCTTCTGGTCGGAAACAAAATGAATGACATCAATTTGACGCTGTTAGACCAACTTTGTCAGAGGTTTCTTCCTTCCCCTGTGTCTTCCCTTCTCCTTCAGGTCAGTAGGTGTTGGTCCATTTTTGTTTTCAGGTTGGTAGGTGTTACTGCTGCTTGTGGGTGGGGTCTATGCTAATGAGCTAACTGCCCCCATAGCTTTGGTCATTGTCAGGCCAGAAGATCAGGGCCCCCGCCAGTGCATTTGGCTGGCAGCAGGTGACAGCAGGAGTGGAGGCCAGGTGGCCACCTGCTGTAGGGAAGCCACCAGCTGTGCCTTTGCAGGGCTCCAGAGGAAACGGCCTATACTGCAGTCCACTAGCGGGATGCCTGCTGCTCATTCCAGGGACAGTGTAGGTTTTGGTGTTTTGTCTTTTGTAGAGGATTTTCTGCAAGTCTGAGTCTTTCAGGCTAGGTGAATGTACTTTTTGGCCATAAGAAAGGATGTGGTGAAGTTTAGATGTGGAGCGATAGGATGGAGATCAACCACGAATGGGCCTGCTAAATGGAGAACCTTTGCGGATGAAGTGCTTCTCAGGACACTGGGTTTGGAGTTGGAGGACATCTACTGCCTTCAAGATTTTCCAGGTAAAAAGATCTTTGACTTTGCCTTGGTGTCTACTGCTCAGTATTCAAGAATAGGGACAGGAAAAAAAAAGAAAAACATGAGCTTCTAAAATACTTTTTCATTGAGTCTTTGTTTGCAAGAGAGCTTAGGCCTCTGACAGTACATCTGTTCAACCCATATGTGTTGGAAGAAGATATTTTTAAAAGATTAGTTGATGTATAAGGAACTGTATGATAGGATTTTTGTATTATCTGGGGCAGCCACTTGTGTGCAGATGTTGTGGAGCAGCAGGACATTTTGTTGTAGATTGCACTACAGAGGTGTGTAGTAGATGTGGCACAATAGGTCACTTGGTGTCTGCTTGTGCAGAGGAAATCAAATGTAATTTGTGTAAAGACTGTTCCCAGAGGGTAAAAGACTTTGCAGCTGTAAGCAGTAGGGACATTGGCAGACCAGTCATGTGAAACCCTCTTGTCTGCACATGTTTCTGCAACAGAGTAAAAAAGATGGTGGCACCTCAAGGTTTTTTGAGGGAGTGTGAATGGATGAATGAGAACTTCTTATCCAGGAAGAACTGAGTGTTGAGGGAATATAATGGAGTATAAGAGAAATGGAAGAAAGGTTTTAGGTTTGTTTGTGAGTGAAAAGTGGAGGTAAGAGATGTTTATATTGAATGATTTGCATAAAATGATGGGGAATAAAGAAGGAAAGTAGTAAATAACGGAAAGGTGAGGATTTTAACATTAAATGTATAGAGATTGGGAGACAAAGTAAAGAGAACCTCAGTTTAAACTTGAGGACTTTGGATTTTGCTGTTTATTTTTTGCAGAAGATGTTGAGGTTTTTACACATGAAGAGAGGATCAAGATGGAGTACAGGAGGGGTTTGCACCTCTGGAGTGGGGATTTTATTTGTGGAATTTTGACCTGATAAAAGTTGCCAGGAAGAGGTACCTGGAAGGGTGTTTAACACTGACGTTTGCTATGGAAACAGATGTTTCGTATTAGTGATCGTGTATACTCCGGCTGTTGAGAGCAGAGTTCTACAAATATTTACACTTGGTTTGTATAACTAACCCTCTGGTAACTAACAGAGGGAGACCTTCATGTGGGTTTGAGGGACAAGGATGATGCAGGAACAAGGCAACAGGCAGTTTTTTTTAGTTGACTGTGCTTTTAGAGCCATGGGTGAGAAGGTTATGGATGTGTTTCCATAGTGATTTTTTCCTCCATAGCCTCTGCTTCATCACTTATACAGTCAGCCTATTCCAGAGACCTTTTCATTGTCTTACTATGAGCATGTAGATTCCAAAACTCTACGGCAGCAGAACTTGAACTTGAACTTTATTGCCATATGTAACCGGTACTGGTACAATGGAATTCTTACTTACAGAAAGTCTCTCGATTATAAAACAAGTGTAAAAAACAAAACAAAGTGCAAACAGTGCATCAAGACAATGTACAAACAAACAATAGACAATGTGCAAGTAAACATGCAGACAGTTTGAATGTAAACAATACAGACGTGTAAACAATGACTGGAGACGTACAATTAATAAATTACAATGAGGTAGATGGTGATGGTGTAGGTGTGGTCCGAGGGGGATGGCTAAATGTGTTCGCCAGTCTCACTGCTTGTGGATAGAAGCTATTGAAGAATCTAGTGGTAAGTGTCCGTATGCTCTTATATCTCTTGCCTGAGGGCAGTGGGGTGAAGAGCTCATGCCCTGGGTGGTGACTGTCCTCTGTGATTGCCAGAATTCTACCACGGCAGCGGTCCTCATAGAGCTGTTTAATCTCGGTGAGACCGCAGCCGATGATCTTCTGGGCCATATTGACCATTCTCTGCAGTGCCTTTCTTTCTCGCGAAGAGGTGTTGCCATACCACACGGTGATCCCGTTGGTGAGGACGCTCTCGATAGTGCAGCGGTAGAAGTTCACTAACACATGTATTGGCATCCCCCATCGCTTGAGGCACCTCAAGAAATAAAGGCGCTGCTGAGCCTTCTTCATGATAGAGTCAGTGTTCACAGTCCAGGTTAGATCTTTAGAGATGTGAATTCCCAAAAACCTAAAGCTGGTGACTGTTTCCACTTCCGTTCCATCAATACTGAGTGGGCTGTGAGTGTGTGGCCTGTGTCTCCGAAAGTCCACTATTAGCTCTTTCGTTTTCTTTATGTTCAAGTCCAGGTTATTGCTATGACACCATCTAAGCAGCTGTACAACTTCATCCCTGTAAGTGGACTCGTCATCATCACTGATCAGTCCTATTATAGTGGTGTCATCGGCAAACTTGATGATGCGGTTATTGCTGTGTCTTGCTGTGCAGTCGTGAGTAAATAGGGAGTACAACCTTGGACTCAGACAGCAGCCTTGTGGGGTTCCAGTGCTCAGGGTGAGTGGTGTTGATGTTTTATTGCCTATCCGCACCACCTGTGGTCTCTCGATAAGAAAGTCAAGCAGCCAGTTGCAGACAGAGTTGCACAGACCTAATCCCCTGAGCTTTGTCACCAGTTGACAGGGTATGATGGAATTAAATGCTGAACTGTAGTCCACAAACAGCACTCTCACATACGAGATCTTAGTGTCCAGGTGTTCCAAGGCTGTATGCAGAGCCAGGGAGACAGCATCATCCACTGATCTGTTGTTCTGGTAGGCGAACTGCAGGGGGTCCAGGGACTCTGTGATGGAGGAGTTGATGTGTGACAACACCAGCTTCTCCAGGCATTTCATCACCACAGATGTTAATGCTACTGGGCGGTAATCATTCAGGCATGTCACTTTTGTCTTTTTGGGGGTTGGAACAATAGTGTTTTTTTTAAAGCAGGTGGGGACCATGGACTGTGACAGGGAGGAGTTAAAGATGTCTGTAAACACTGTGGTCAGCTGGGCTGCACATGTCCTCAGGACGCGAGGTGGTATCCCATCAGGCCCTGCAGCCTTACGGATTTTCACCCTGCTCAGAGTCTTCTGCACGTCCTGCTCTGAGAGTTTCAGAACAAACTCGCCCTGCACGCTTGGGGTCTTCTCAGCAGTGCCCGTGTTCAGAGCATCAAAGCGGGCATAGAAGTGGTTCAGCTCGTCGGGCAGGAATGTGTTGTTTGTGTCAATCTCCTGGCTGCAGCCCTTGTAGCCTGTGATTGACTGTAATCCCTGCCACAGCCTCCGGGTGTCAGCGCACTGCATTTCAAGCCGCACTCTGTAGCTCCGTTTGGCGCGTTTTATGGCTTCTTCTAATGCATACCGTGATTTCTTGTACAGCTCTTTGTCCCCCGATTTGAACGCGGTGGATCTATCTTTTATTTTATTGTGAATGTCGTGGTTGAACCACGGTTTCTGATTGGGAAATGACCTAATTTTCATTTCTGGTACACAAACGTCGGTGCAGTATTTAATATAGCTGGTGACCGCGTCCGTATACTCATTTAAATCTGTGTCGGGAGCTCTGAATGCGTCCCAGTCTGTACTATCAAAGCAGTCTATTAACTTGCTTTCCGCCTCCTCAGACCAACAACGCACTGACCTGTTCGCAATGGGGGAGGTCTTCAGCTTCTGTTTGTACTCAGGAAGCAACAGGAGAGCGATGTGGTCCGACTTACCGAAACTCGGTTTGGGAAGCGCTTTGTATGCCCCTTTTATTGTTGTGTAGCAGTGGTCTAAAATATTGCCTCCTCTTGTCGGTACAGTGACATGCTGAATGTATTTTTGCAGAACTTTCCTCAGATTGCAGTGGTTGAAGTCCCCAACTACAATTGAGACGGCTTCTGGGTGGGAGTTTTCGTGCTTGTTGATAATGTCGTGGAGTTCGCTATGTGCTGCTTCCACGCAGGCTTCAGGTTGAATGTAAGCGGTTGTGATAACAGTGGCGGAAAACTCCCTCGGCAAATAAAAGGGTCGACATTTTATGGTCAGGTGTTCTAGATTCGGCGAGCAGGATTTAGAGATTACCTTCACGTCGGTGCACCACTTGCTGTTGACCAGGAAGCAAACGCCTCCGCCTTTGTGTTTGCCGGTTGCTTGGTGGTTTCTGTCCATGCGGTAAACGGTGAACCCCTTTGGCTGGATGGCGGTGTACGGGACGCATGCATTCAGCCAGGTTTCAGTGAAGGCATAAACACAGCAATCCCTCAGGTCCCTTTCCGCGTTGATCCGACAATGTAGCTCATCTATCTTATTGTCCAGTGACTGAACATTAGCTAACAAAATAGACGGCAGCGGTGGTCTGTGCGGACGCCTTCGTAGTCGCGCTAGTACGCCGCCTCGTCTTCCCCGGCGTCTGCTGCCCACCTGTTGTTGTTCGGCGCATCTTTGTCCGATCCAGCAGGTGGGGTCCAGTACGTGAAAAAAGTTGTTTGATGACATTAAGGAGTCTATCCTCAGGTTTAAAAGCGTTTGTCTATCATAAGTAATGACAGACATTGAGCGTCCAACACAAAACAAGAGTATTAACGTATAAATAAACATTAAAACAGACACACAACGAGAGAGCTTTCTGTAAACCGTCGCCATCTTTCCGGCGCCGGAAGAAGTGAGCAATTACCTGCTCGAAAACGAATGTGTTCCCAAAAGCATATACTGCACAATTCTACAACATTTGCAAATATTCCCGATGCATAACAACGTTGTGTACTCTGCATTGTTCCATTTTATATCATGACAGGAGAATACATTGTATTAATCATTGTTGCTGGTGGGTTTTGAGTTGCTTACTTCTTAGACTAGCTTGCAGAGAAAGTCATTGCCCTGTTTTGTCTATCACTTAATAAAAGTGATGTAGAACACGCTGTTACTGTGAATTTGTTTTTGTGCGTTTATAATAGTCCTCGTTGCCCCCATTTGGATTAAAATCGCAAACGCATGTTTTAATAAAATGCTTGTATTGATTCACAATCTGACAATGCAAGACGGAACAAAAGCATCTGTGAAATCATGTTCCCGAATGTCCCCACTGTGCTCGACAATCTTGGGAAGAACACAGAATGGCCCATTAATAAAATTGTGGCAACTTTGGTCCATCAGTTCTTCCTTCCGGAACTTGTAAATCGCATGGATCAGTTCTTGCTTTTTGCTGGGTTTTGCCATTTTCTGAATATATTTCAGGGAATGCCATACCATCTTTATTGGATTTAACTCTGGGGATTCAGCTGGAGTTCTCACCTAGTTCACTCCCTCTGCTTAAAGCCTCGCCTTTGCAGCTGTGAGTTTTGAGTCATTGTCCTGAAGGAAGCAGTGCCTTGATCCAATGTGCTCCCTGATGTATGGGACAGAATGCTTTTTGACCACGACTTCCTCAAAGATCCATTATTCCTTTGAAAATAAGAAGTGGTCCCAGGCCTCTTCTAGAAATAGCCCCCCAAACTTGAACCTTCAGTGGATATTTTGTCTTTGGCTTATTCAGATCTGCCCTTTTTTATGAAATCGACACCATTGAAAACTGTTCCAAAGCCACTGTTTCATCAGTGAAAAGTCCATCATGAAATGTTTCTCCCTGTTCTATCCATTGAAGCACTTGCTTGAGCCTTTTTTTATTTTTTATTCTTATCATATGGCATGTTGGTTTTTTTTATATCTCCATCTAAGCCCTCTGCGCACTCTTCTTATCGATGTCGGACTCGTGTTCACACCGAGGTCAGCCCATAGCCATCTTTGAAGATGAGCTGCTGATAGCTCATTTTCCTCCATCACTTTGTCAGTGGCTCACACAATAGAACTTGGGGGGTGGAGAGAGACAGTTGATGCAAATAATTTCTGTACAGCTGGTACATTCTGACAACAATTGATTAAGACGATCTGTCAAAGTGCAATGAAATAAAATATGCTGGACAGAGAGGCAGACATTATTATGTAGAAGACAATGATAATGATTTATGTTGCATTGTCAGATTATGAATCAAAGACACTTAATTTAACAAGCATTTGCAATTTAAATTGGAATTTGTGTAACAGGAACCCTTATTATTTCTCTCTTATCAACACTTGTTAATAAAATGCTTTTATTCATTCATAATCTGACTCGCATAACTCACATTCCCGAATGCCCCCCACCCCGCTCAACAATCCTAGGAAGAACATGAAACAGCCTGTTAATAAAATTGTTGCAATTTTGTCAGTTCTTCCTCCCAGAACTTGTAAATCACATGAATCAGTTCTTGCTTTGTTCAGGGTTTAGCAGTTTTCCCGAATATAGTCTTTCAGGGAATCCCAAACCATCTCTATTGGATTTAGATCTGGGGATTCAGCTGGAGTTTTCACCCAGTTCACTCCTTCTGCTATAAGCCTCACCCTTGCTGCTGTGTGTTTCGGATCGTTGTCTTGAAAGAAACGGTGCCTTGATCCAAAGTGCTCCCTGATAAATTGTGCAGCACAATAAATTGACCACAACTTTTTTTTTCACTATCCATAATTCCTTCAAAAATAAGAAGTGGTCCCGGGGCCTCTTCTAGATATCCCCCCCCCAAGATGTGAACCTTTAGTGGATATTTGGGCTTTGGCTTGTTCACATATCTCCCCTTTTTAGAAAATGACATGGTTGAAAACTCTTCCAGAGCCACTGTTTCATCATTGAAAAGCACATCATGAAATGCCTCTCCCTGTTCAATCCATTGAAGCGCTTGTTTGAGCCTTTCCTCTTTATTTTTTACCCTTATCATGGAGCATGTGTTGGTTTTTATATCTCCATCCAAGCCCTCTGCACACTCTTCTTATTGATGTCGGACTCGCGGTTGCACCAAGGTCAGCCCACAGCTATCTTTGAACTTGCACCGCTGATAGCTCATTTTCATCTGTCAGCCTGTCAATGGCTCACACAATAGTACTTGGGGGAAAAAAAGATAAACAGTTAGTTATAAAAGTGTGTAGTTGTATTCACATGTAATTGTAATAATATTCTAAGTTCTTTACCTTTGCATCGTCCTTGGTTTAGATTCTCTTTGCCTTCTCTCTCCTTTGTCGTCTCACTGTGCTTTCACAAACAAAGGAAGATGGAAGATGTTCATGGAAGCCAAATGCTGTACAATGTCTGACTTCCCATTTCTTTTCATCTTCATTATTTGGTGCAAGAGTCTTCTTGATTTTGGCCATAGTCAGTCTCCTTACCAAAGCTATAGTGCAGTATGTTGTCTGTCCCGACAAATGGTACAGATAAATATGTACTATACTGACTAGCTAATATCTAGACAACGTTTCTTTCCTCCACTCGAACACAATATTAAATACTCAAATTTGAAACAATACGCCAGGCAGTGTGATAGACACATTAGCAAGTTAATGCAATTCCGTTGAAAAGCCGGGTGTGATTTTCTCTCCCAGCCTAGGCAGCAGACAGCAGAAAATTTTCTTCCCTGTTTAGCTGTGCCAATTAAAAAGCCGGGTGTTTTTTTTTTTGTTTTTTTTTTTTTTTAGCAGACAGATCAGGCAAAAACTATGCCTATCATAGTTAACATGGCTCAGTCACTTGTAAGAGCAAGGTGACTTTCTGCTATCTAAACTATTTTTTCCAGCTTTTAAAGTCATGCAATGTGATTTCAGACGTCTGCTCTTCTGTCAGTTATGAGTTATGCACAATACTAGTAAAAACCCACCAAGGCACCCACATGCAGTTAAGTGCTAACCCCGAAAACCCAAAGCATAACAGCATCATAAATCCCAAATGGACACTGTGTGCAGCATAACATTCCCCCCAACCCCCTTCAGAAAATGAAACAATCACAGTTCTCAGAGACTGTGAAAAGCATTGCTGGAAGTAGTGCTGGCAAGCAAAATAAAAACAAAGAACTAAGTCTTTAAACCAGGCTGGACTGGACCCTGGCTGGCCATGGAAAAGGGGCTATGGGCTGCTCTGCCACAGGAACCGATGGCTCCACCGGGACGTCAATCTCACCTGGGGGGTCCAGGGGCATTTGTAGCTCATGGCCGTCGTGGCCCATCAGAGAGGAAGAAGGTGCCGGGACCCACCAGCTCTGTGACCTGTGAAGGAGAAGACCAAAAAGACTAGAGCTTGTGTTGCCTATTGGGCCTTAAGATCTAGACCCAATCCTGGACTGTGATCCCACATGGCTTCACCCTGTATGACCTGTCATACCGCCTTCTCATGTGATGCTGACATCTGGCCTCCCTGCTGTGGGTGCGCACTGGATTGTGCTGGGTACATCCAGAGCGTATGAATCATGGCTGAGCATGACGAAGGCTGGTGAGCCGCAAGTCGTGGCGTGCTGTGTGGCCCTGTAGGGAAGGAGAGTGCTGAGCAGCGTGGCTGAGAAGGAACTGCCCTTGGACAGGTGGGCTCCAATGTGATTTTTGAGAGTGTCGTTCGCCTTTGGGTTGTAGAAAGCAGTGCGAAGATGTCGCATTCCTAGGTCAGCCAAGAAACTCACTCTCCAGACACAAACTGTGGCCCATTGTCAGTTGTGATGATGGTTGGCAGCTCCCAGTGGGCACAGAGGGATTCCAGGAAGTCTGTGACAGCTTGAGTAGTGACTAATCCTGTGGAGGCAATTTCTGGCCATTTTGAATGGAAGTCATAGGCCACTATGAGGAAGCGCTGATGGGGCAGGACACCACGCAGCTCCCCACAGATGTCCAGCTGGAGGTGATCCCAGGGGTTGAAGAGGAGGTCCTCCTGCTAAGGAGGCAGGCCTTGCAGTTTCTGACCAGTGCCTCTGTCCCGGTTGATTCCTGGCCACCACACCAGATCCTGGCGCTGTTGCTTGACCATAACAATGCCCAGGTGGCCTGCATGTGCCATCTGGAGAACATGTTTGGAGACTAGCTGGAACAACCGTGCAGGACACTGGGCAAGTCATTCAAGCAAGAGCTCCCCTTTCAGAAGGAAGGGGCCCAGTTCGGCAGAGACTTTAGAGGGCCAGCCTGAGCACATAAAGGTGCGAAGCTGGGAGAGCACCGGGTCCTGTTCTGAGGCCTTCTGTAGTTCCTGGAGAGAGACTGTGGCCTGAAGTGGAGTGTAGAGCGTTTGGATGAGGTCAGGCTCGAGTGTGTCTGATTCAAGACCTCCAGGCAGGTTAGGAAAGGTTGCAGCTCTACTGTTCCACTCTACATTCTTGTGTCCTGGAGTGAACTTCAGTGCAAAACTATTGCTGGAGCCTCTCAGACCAGCGGTGGGGTCTGAGTGGTTGATGCCCTGTTCCTGAAGTGGTGAGGGCCTAGTTGTCTGTCCCTAATGTGAATCTACGACCGTACAAATGCCACCTTTCACATGCCCAGACCTCTCGCCAGGGCCTCTCGCTCCCCCAAAGAGTACTTCTGTTTAGCTGGACTGAGAGCCTGGGAGGCGAAGGTAATAGATTGCTGCACCCAGTTGTGAAGCTGGGACAGTACATCTCCCACAGTGGTGCTGGAGGTGTCGCAAGTGATGAAGGTGGGGCTGGAGAGGTCGAAGTGTCAGGACAGGCAGTGAGGTGAGCTGAGCCTTCAGGAGACGGACGGCTTCAGACCAAGCATGAGTCCAAACCCAAGGGGCATCCTTCTGCAGCTGATGAAGCGGGGCTGTAGTGGCTGAGTAGTGTGGCCAAAACTGGAGATAGTAGGCTGCTGTTTGAGATAGTAGGCTCCTGTTTGCGCTGTCTGAAGAGAATGCAAGGAAGGAGGTGACCTGTGCTGGTGTGGTAGGCTTTGGGATGCACTGAATGGCCTCAATGTTGGACTGCAGCGGGGTGAGGCCGGCACCTGTAAGACAAAACCCCACAAACTCGGTGTTCAGCGGATAACATTCCCTCTCCATTGAGGGTGAGCTGGTTGTGGTGATGCACCTTGAACACCCTGTGGAGGCGCTCATGGCTGGCACAGGTTGGGCTATGAACCACAATGTCATCGTGATGGACTATTCCAGGGATTCCGGTGAAGAAAGTGATGTCCACTTTCTGGAAACAGCTGGGGGCAGAGCTTAATCTGAAGGGCACTCTTGTGTAGCACAAGACACCGATGTGTGCGACAGCTGTGAAGTTCCGGCTGTCATGGTGGAGAGGAATCTGGAGGTATCCCTGATGAAGACAGTGGAACCAGAGAACTGTGGGGAGGAGGTACTTGTCTGGTATGACAGCTGTGTTCACTGCCTTCAAGTCAACACAGACTCACAAGCCCCAGGCTTCTTCGCAACCACCAGATTGGACACCCATGAGGAGGCGGCAACCGGTTCAATGAAGCCTGCATTCTCGAGTCTCTGGAGTTCGGCAGTGACCTCATTGTGGAGGACTAGCAGGATGCTGCACAGTGGCTGGATGACTGGGCACACGGTGGTGTGAGACAGGGGCTTGTGGTTAAACGTGGTTTTTCAGCCAAGGCCATGGAACACTGCAGGCCACTGGGACTGCCACGGAGAAATCATGGTGAAAATGGCTGAGCCGCTGCTCTCAAGCAGAGAGAACCTGAGGTGGGGAGGAGACTCATGCAGCATCTCTGTGTCTTGTGAGTCTGGGCTGCCTGGCCGCTGCTGCTGCTCCACATGGCAGACAGTGAGTGTGGGAGAAGGGGAAGGGATGAACACTAGTGATGAGGACAAGGCAGCGGTGGCCTCCATTTGAAACGCTATTTGAATAGCCTTGTTCAGCGCTAGGTCACCTAATGCTGTGAGCAATCTTTCTCAGACTTTTCCGTTATTCATGTGATCCACAAGCTGGTCTCTTTTGAACTTGCATCACGCCAAATTGGCAAGAGGCGGACAGTGCCCACAGGTCAGCAACAAACTGATGCACAGACTCATCCACCTGCTGTTTGCACTGTCTGAAGAGAATCGTGATGAGGATGACACTCGGGGGGTGACAAGCTGCGCTTTCAGAAGTTCCACAGCTTAAGCGTATGTTACAACAGAGCTGAGAGAGTGGAAAATGCGCTGTCCCTAGGCAGTGTACGAGGATCGCTTTTTTTCCAGGCGACCGGCACGTTTCTGAGGTCAAGTGCAGCCCAGTAAGTCTCAAGAGTCCAGCCACTGTCCAGTCCAGGGCACTGGCAAGGAATGGGGGAGGTGGTGGGAGTGAAAGCTCTATTCTTGTCCCCAATGTTGCACCACAGATAACCAGGGACTGAGGTGGACAGATTTCACAGGCGTCTGCTCTTTATTGTGCATAACTGACACAGCAGGGCAAAAACCCGCCAAGGCAACCAAGTGGCGTAAAGCGGTAACCCCCAAAACCCAAAGAGCAACAGTGTCATAAACCCCAAACGGATGCTGTGTGCAACAAGTTGCATTTTTAGAAACCTTATCTTGAATACAGCCAGTCCCATGTGTAAGTGAGCTCAAAATGCGAGAATTAGGCTGGGCAAATTATTTTTAACATTTTTAAAAATAAATAAAAAATGAGATATAATGTGTTCCAGCTTAACTTAGACATTGCACGACTTTAAAACCTATAAAAAGGTTTCGAGAGTTAAAAAACACTTTTTATGCGCAAAAAATGGGTGATTTTTTTCTTCCTTGTGATCAGCTCAGAATCTTTGTGTACGCTGTAATGTTTTTACTTGGCAACTCAGAATTGCAACTTAGCAACTCAGAATTACGACCCCAAGTGTCTAGGGGTAAAGGGGTGTAACATTTAGGATAATTCTTTTGGAAGCAGGTGGGTTTTGGTGAGGGACTAAGAAGCGTGATAACAAGAGTAAGGAACTAGAGTGGTGCCAAAGGAAAGAAAATAACAAACAAAATGGAGCTGGTTAGGACAGTAATGGAAAACTAATCTGACTACAAAAGAAAACCCGAAACACACGGTCTTCGGCGTCTTCATCACCCTAGCTAACCTGCACTGACTACCCAAAACCATACAAGACAAATGGTACTCACCCATACTAACTAGTGTACTAATAATAATAAACAAGTGAACCAGGAATACAAATAAGGGGAAACAAGAGTAATCCACAGGAGCAGGGTACAAAAGAACACAAAAGTTGAACATGTAACACTGGGGCAAGGTAATGGCAAAACAAGGATGAACACACAAACAAAAGTACAAAGAAACTAATGTAAAAACAACAAAGCCGAAGCTATACGAAAATACACACTTAAAGCAAAACAAACCAACAAATAACCAGAAGCAAACGGGACCAAAGTCAAACGAAAGGCCTCTCCTTGCTGAAAACCTCCATGTTATATGCTTAATATGATGAGTTTTGATTGGCTGAGAGCTAATTGATGATGATGATATCATACTGAAAGTGTGGTGTAATGGTGGGCCAATGGGGAAGGGAGAACAATCAAGGGTCAGCAGTGTGGCCAACAGAAAAAACACACACTGGGACGTAACAGTAACTTCGATAAGTCGCAATTCTGAGATACCATAGCGCGTTTTTTTTTTTACTCCCTGGCGGAAACGGGCTTCCATAGAAAATAGCGTACCGCCCACTGCGCTCCGACAGAGAAGGGCGCAGCACCGAGAGAGGGAGGAGGCACAGAGCTCAGCAGTACAGAACGAACGTTCTGCTGCCTGGAGCGCTTATGGCAGCAATCGTGTCTGCATTTATAACTTAGTTTTTTAAATTTATCAACTAATATGAAGAATCTCTTTACTTTTAAGTCCCTTACTTTCTCACCAGCTTTCTCCCCACTTAGACTACTTTTTGATACCATCCTTAGACAAAGCAGAAACTTGTTGTACTTTCTAATGACATTACAAGTGGAAAGATTACAGATTTTAATCATCTTTAATTTTGTTACGTTATACATTTTAGAAACGTTTCATCTATACAAACGCCACAACTATTCTCAATTGTATTTCTGAATGGTATGTTACACTTAGTTCACAGTTTTTAATACATCTAATTAAGAAAGTTAGGTGTTAGCATAAACTATTAGTAATCCATAATAAATTTAGCACTGTAATAAGTTGTTGCACTTTCCCCCGCATCTTGTCAAAATATATTTTCATTGTTCAAACATACATTAAATCTGACTATCATATAATAAGTTAAATACAAAACTAAAGAAAAAACAGGGTAAAATATAATTCAAAATATTTTGCCAACAATGTTAACTGTTTATAAATAATAAAATTTATTAATTAAGGAGTAGGATGGCACAGTTGTTAGTATGCTTTTTGTTGTTTCTTTTTTATAAATACAACAGTAGTACTGGATGTCTCAGTGGCTTTCAAAATTAAATTATGCATGCAAACCTGTGAACTAGAAAGATAACTAAAATATCCATCCATTTCAAATGGTGGCGAAGTGGTTAGCATTGCTATCTTGCAGCACTGGGGTCCTAGGTTCAATTCCTGCCATCCTGTGTGTGGGGTTTGCATGTTCTCTCTGGGTTACATGGTTTTTCTCCATATGTGTGATATGACTCCCTCTCGCACTCCAAAACATACTGGTCAGTTAATTGGTTTATGGGAAAACTGGCCCTGGTGTGTGTGTTTGTGTCTGTCTGTCCTGTGATGGACTGGCGCTATGTCCAGGGTGTATTCTGCCTTGTGTCCGTTGTTTACTGGGATAGGCTCCAAATCCTCTGTACTGGGTAAAGAGATTAGAAATGGATGGAAGTAAAGGCACTGTGTGGATGGAACTATACACGGTGTTGGAAACCCACTATGAAATGGCAGCATCTCACTGAGAATAAAATATTTTATAGTGCTGGCTTAAGGAAACAGCCTTTCTACCTCTCTTGCACATCGGTATCCATACCTAGTTATTTAAACAAATTGCCTCTAATTATAAACATCTTAATATGCTGGCTCTGTGGATCCGCATCAGCTATGTTTGCCCATTCCTTCAATTCATGTGCATCCAACACACCGTTCAATGCCAGCAACTACACAAAGTCTAAAATACAATCCTCATTTCCGTATCTATGTAAACATACAGTCTGTTAACTTCATCATCTTCATCAAAAGTATGCCTAACCCCATTAGGAAGTGTTCTTGTTATCAGTGTATTCCTCAGCTATCCCAAAATTATCATCTTCTTACCAACATCTCTAGTCTTTTATCCTGCAATAACTCAGCCAACACTTAAAAGCTGCTTGTGTTAATTTCTTTAAATCACAAATATATGTAAATACTGGTCATGTAATACTCTGCATTGTGGAATAATAGTTTATTTTAAAGGGAACTAGAGAAACTAGGAACTAGAGAAATCAAAGGCCTTTTTTTTCTAGAATTAATAAATGCGCATCCTGTTCACTGGGGAAATTAAATCCACACTGAGCAATCTTCAATATGTTCAGAATATGACAGTGAGAATCCTATCAGGGATGCATAACACCTGTTTTCAAATCCTTGCACTGGTTACCTATCAGGTTTCGAGTCAACTTCAAAATCCTCATCCTCATTCAGTACCTACAGTATATGGCTTATCTGTCTACTCCCCCACCTTTGTCCGTCTGACTCTGGTCTTCTAGCTGTCCTCAAGAACATGTACATTCTGTGGGTGACAGGACCTTCCCTAGCTACACCCCAGAGCTCTCAATTTGTATCCCCAGTGATATCAGTCACGTACCCTAAAGTGCATTTAAATTTAACCTCAAAAACGAACGAAGACTTAGTGTCTGTATCTGCTTCATTTTCTAATTTTGGTAGCACCTCTAACTGCTTGTCTTTCTTATATGTATTTACTTTGTAATCTGTGGTCCTTTTATCTGTTTTTACATCTACTGTATTGCTTTGAGATGCCAGTTTCAAAGGCATAATAAATAAGTTTAATATTAAATAAGTTTATTATTGTTATAGAGAAACATGATCAGATTTTCCCTTGTTCAGATAAAAAGATCTAAAGTATACTAGTTTGTCACTCTTCTCATTCCCTTTGCTAAATTACTTTTCATACAGTACTAATCTGATCAATCTAACTGCCTGTTTTCTGTGCTTTCTCTATCCTGCTAGATTTGCAATTATTATGAAAATGTTATTCTTGAAATGACTCATTTCTAAATACCTTTTTTCACTGTTAACATCTTGCAGGAACTCTGCGACAAAATAAACACTTATCTCAACTGACAGTTCATCCTCCTACCAACATTGAATAAAAAAAACTTAATTTCTATATTTGTCTTTATTTAGTTGTTTCATTAGTGACAAAGGCTAAACTTTCTTGGAAAAATGTCTTATGTGTTGTGGAAAAAACTGACTTGCTTTAAGAATGTTTACAAATCCTTTCACCTGGCAGTTTACCTGAATGCCCAACTATCTGAGAAGCCCTCCATGAAACCATGGTTGCTATTAATTCATTTAGGGCTCACTGACAGAATTGCTGTTTTTTATGCATGCTAATTTTCTGATTCCTCACTCTGTTTCATGTTTAGAGATAAGACTTTGATCGTGAAGGGAAATTGATGTACATGTTTGCATGTTCTTTTGTAACATACACCTTTTTGTGATTTGTTTTTGTATATCTAAGCAAGTGTTCCTGCATCCCTCTTCTGCACTATAGTCATGGCTTTTTTTCTGTTTGCTTATTTCAAAGCAACACCTGCTCCATTTCTAAAACTTTTTGCTCATGTGCATTTTTGTATTTTTTAATCCTCTAGCACGTTAACATCCTGAATTTTCATTTGTAGAATGAATTTGAGTTTTAGCCTTAAAAAGCTAAAGTTTTCACTATCTTTTGTTTCTTGTCCTACAACTGTTATTATTGATCACCGAATTATTGTACTTGACATGACTTCATTCACCCTTTCCTGAACGTCTATGACAGGCAGAGTCTTGTTTCTGGTGCAATCTTTTGCAGCTGACATTTCACCGTTTTAAATGAACAAGAAATTAATGCTCATAAATCACTTATTCTATATAAACAGTCTAATTGCCCTCCGAAAATCCTCTTTTTCTTGTTTG
The DNA here is from genome assembly GCF_059453375.1 of Lepisosteus platostomus. Taxonomy (NCBI): domain Eukaryota; kingdom Metazoa; phylum Chordata; class Actinopteri; order Semionotiformes; family Lepisosteidae; genus Lepisosteus; species Lepisosteus platostomus. Next base: position 38,051 of record NW_028291503.1, on the reverse strand, counting down.
TTTTAGAGACCTTGATCGAAACTGATTTTAGATGTCAGAAAGGATTTATTTTCTCTGTATTTCCTACACTGCTGTGTCAAGATTTTAACTTTATATTTAGGCTCAGATTTCAACTATAAATCTTACATTAATTAATAGCAGTAAATACTGATGTTTTGCTCCCTCTTACCACAAATATATATATATATATTGTAGCTGGGATTAACTTTTTCGTATGTGTAGCTACTGCGATCCGGACACGGAACAGTTAAAGATGGCGACAAATCAGGCACCCGGGGGGGGCGTCTTCCCATAACTAAAATGCCAAATAGGAGTGGCTTAAGCGACATACACAGTCGTGTAACTGACAGTTTGAGGAAGCCTATCGTGTAAATTTCGCTTTGTTGCCGATAAGTTAAGCTTTCGAAACTCTGCCCCAAAGTCATGTGACTGATTTTTCGCCCTGTTTCGTTGGTTAAACGCAATGATCACAAGCGTTACCACCATGGTAACTGGGATGTGTAGTTTTTAATTCCATTTGAATTATAACTGTACGTACTGTCTTCATATTTGGCCAGGGCTTTAAAGAGAAGGCGCGCCAAAAAATGTCGGTGCCGTCGTCTCCGCTTTAAAGGTACCCCCGTGCTGGAAGAATTTGACCTCGGAACGTTTGCCCAGCGTAGCATTAGGCTACATCTTTATGCATCAGTTGAAAGATAATATGGAATGGAACGATGGGCAACTGATCCTTTCAATTTTAAAGAATCAAAAATAATACCTGCCTAAATTAGATATTGCATGACTTTAAAATCCATTTAAAACAGGTGACATTTCTTCCAGCTTAGTCTGTGTTTTTTGTTTATTTAAACATTTTAGTTTTGTAAACACGGATATAGAAAAAATCACCTTTTCTACAGGCGTTAAGTAGATCAGCAGGTTGCTGACAAAATAGTGCATGTCACACTTTATTCAATATTTACATCTGAATAAGAAAGCCAGGTTTTAACAAACTATTAATCAATAATAACTTGCATTGTAATTTTCCCTTCTTCCACATCTTGTAAAAACATTAATTTACAGAATTTTTTCAAATACATTAAATCCAACTATCAGAAAATAAGTAAAATGAATTCCGTCTTAATTTCAAATTATATTTTATCTTTCTGTCTGTCTCTTCCTACTCTCTCACTGGCTTAGATTCAGACACAGAATGGTTAACATCGGAGGGAATGTTTCGTGCCAGTCAGCGCATTATCATTTTGTGCTACGGGGAAGGCCTGTCACTCATTTCAGTCTCCTTCACTCTGCCCAAGCCACCCATTAAAAAGGATGCAGTGCTCATTTAAATCAGGTTTTCTTATATAAGCTCTTATTTTTTTAGACAATTCAGGTGGGGAGCTGCATCAGCATGTTACATAGGCTGCAAAGCAACACGTAATAGGTGTATTCCATGCTGAAAGGAGGAGAAAGAAAATGCAATGTTTTGGCCGTGGAGCCTTCTTCAGAAGCGAGAAAAACAAGGCAGTAAGCAAAGGTAATGTAGCATAGGAAAACCAAAAGCTGGGGGAGAGGAGGTGGGAGCAGGGGACAGACGGAGTGGCCAATCAGATGTAGTGTGAAGTCGGGATAGGTGAAGAGAGGTGTGAAATGAAACCTATGATGAATAGAGAGAGCTTTAAAAGAATGAGTCTGTTGAGAGAATCAAGGGGAAAGGTGTGATCCTAGCTGCAGGAAGGATAATTTAAAGCTTGTCTTTCTGTGGGAGTTGGGGGGGGAACCAGCTTTGAGAACACAGACAATAGAGATAAGTGTGATCATGGCCATCAGATGAAACGAGAAACAATGGGCTTGGAGAAATCTTTCATCTTCACAGCCCTAACATGTTCTCTGAAGTGTTCTCTGAGTCTCCTTCCTGTTTCTCCAATGTAGATGGCTGGGCATTTACTGCAAGAGATACAGTAAATAAGGTTGCTGGAGGTACAAGGTGCCATCGGGGTGATCCAGAATCATCCTGAGGGTCCTTGAATGAGTGTGGTGTTAGATATTTACTTGCAGGTGATGCAGGGAGCTCTGTTGCAAGGGAAAGTGCCTGGTGTGCATGGTTGTTGAGGGCGGTCAGGGGAGCTATGAAGAAGGAGGTTACGCAGATTAGGTGGTCGGCGAAATGAGATGATAGGGCGATCAGAAAAGAGGGCCCCAATGGAGGGATCATCCTGTAGGATGGAAAAGCTGTGGTTAATAGTCCTGGGGATAGGAAGTGTGATAGGGTGGTAAGGATGCACCAAAGGAATGTGGTTGTTACGGCGGGAGCTCCTGATCGGGTTGATGGTCCGGGGGGTGTTTTTGGCTCGGGCAAGGGCCCTGTCAATCACACTGCTGGGGTATCCTCTGTTGATGAAAAAGGAGTACATTTAGAGGGCTTGGTTCTCAAAGTCGATGTCGTCGCTGCATAATAGTCATAGCCTAAGGAACTGAAAAAGGAAGAGTTTTTAGTGTGGTTGGGGTGAAATGAGCTGTACAGGAGGAAGCTGTGTGAATCTGTGGGTTTGTAATAAACTGAAGTGGACAGTCGGGGGTAGTTGATGGAGAAGTTGATGTCTAGAAACGGAAGAGTAGTGGAAGATATGTTAACCGTATATTTGGGGGACAAGTGGAAGTTGGTGAAATGGTGCAGGAAGAATTCAAGCTGATCGTTGGAGCATGTGGCGGCACTGACGCAGTCATCAATATATCGTTTGTAGAGGTCAGGGACATAGCCAGTGCAGGAAGTGAAGAAGCGTTCTTCTACCCAGCCGACAAAAATATTGGCATAGCTGGGTCCCATTCTGGTGCCCATGGCAACTCCACTGACTTCTTATTGAAAGAATGCGTTCAGTGTGAGGACCAATTCTGCAAGGCGTACCAGGGTGTGGGTGGGTGGATCAAGCACTGTGTGTTTGTCCAGTGTGTGCTTGAGGGCTGTAAGGCCATCATTATAGGGAATGACGGTGTACAGAGATGTGATGTCCATGGTAAAAATGTAGCATTCGGTACCCTGAAATTGGAAATCAACCACGCGCTCCAACTTTTTAATGGTGTCTTTGATGTATGAGGGAAGATCTTCAATCAGCGGTCTCATGAGGCTGTCGAAAAAGGCTGAGATGTAAGTAGTTGGACAGTTACATGCTGATACGATGGGGTGTCCAGGGGTGTCTGGTTTGTGGATTTTGGGGAGGAGGTAAAATTGAGATACCTGTGGATGTTCCATGATGAGCCGGTTCGCCTCCTGGGGGAGCTCATTACTGCTGATAAGAAGAGGAATGGTGGATACCACTTCCTTTTGGTAGTCAGTGGTAAGGTCCTGTTGTAGAGGGAGGTAGGCAGAAGTGTCAGTTAGTTGTCTAGAAGCTTCAAAGATATATAGATCCTTACGCCACACCACAACAGCGCCTCCTTTGTCCACTGGTTTGATGACGATATCATCCCTGTTGCGGAGAGACTGGAGCGCCTGATTTTCTCCTTGGGTGAGGTTAGACCTATGTTTACTGGGTATAGAGAGTGCCCTGGGAGCTTGATTAGTGATTTGGTTGATGAAATAATCAACTGGTGGGAAAACGGCCAGAGGGGGGAGTCCAACAGCTCTGTTTGGGATTAATGTTAATTACATCAATAACTGGATTGTTATCAGCTGCCTGTGAAGAGGAATCGTCGGCAAAATGTGCTCTGAGACGGATCCTGCGGTAAAAGCGGTTAAGGTCGACATTGGTCTGGGGGATGTCCAGCTTCCTGGGAACTGGTACAAAACTGAGCCCTTTGCTGAGGAGGGATCGCTCCTGTGAAAGGGAAAGGTCAGAAGGTATGGTGACAACAAGGTTAGGGTTGGTTGAGGGTGTTTGGGGTGTTGATGGTTTTCTTCTGTAGAAGGTGACCGAGTTTTTTGTCCTTCTCTGTAGTGAGAAACTGGTAGTTTAGAGTTGAGAGATCTAATGAGGTTAGTTATGAAGGGAAGATGTTTCTATTGTTCTATTTTATACCATGACAGGAGAATACACTGTATTAATTATTGTTGCTGCTGGGCTTGGAGCTTTGATTCGCCTACTTTTTCAACTAGCTTGCAGAGGAAGTCATTGCCCTGTTTTTTGTTTATCACTTAATAAGGTCAATGTAGAACACGTTATTTATTACTGTGTATTTATTTTTGGGTGTTTATTATAGTCCCTGTTACCCCCATTTGGATTAAAATCACAAACGTGTGTTTTAATTAAATGCTTGTATTGATTCGCAATCTGACAATGCAAGACGGAAGATCTGTAAAATCTTTCATGAATGTCCCCCACCTCGCTCAACAATCTTAGGAAGAACACGGAACGGCCTGTTACCAAAATTGTTGAACTTTGGTCTGTCAGTTCTTACTCCCAGAACTTGTAAATCCCATTGATCAGTTCTTGTTTTGTGCTGGGTTTTGCCGTTTTCCCAATATAGTCTTTCGGGTAATGCCATACCATCTCTATTGGATTTAGATCTGGGGATTCAGCTGGGGTTCTCACCCAGTTCCCTCCTTCTGCTTTAAGCCTTGCCTTTACAGCTGTGAGTTTTGAGTCATTGTCCTGAAAGAAACGGTGCCTTGATCCAAAGTGCTCCCTGATGTATGGGACAGCATGCTGTTTGACCACGACTTCCTCAAAGAATTCACGATCGCTTATTCCTTAAAAAATAAGTGGTCCCGGGCCTCTTCTAGAAACAGCCCCCCAAACGTGATCCTTCAGTGGATATTTTGGCTTTGGCCTATTCATATCTGCCCTTTTTGATGAAATCGACACCATTGAAAACTGTTCCAAAACCACTGTTTCATCAGTGAAAAGTCCATCATGAAATGTTTCTCCCTGTTCTATCCATTGAAGCACTTGCTTGAGCATTTTTTTATTTTTCTTATCATAGAACATGGGGGGTGGGGTGGGAGACAGTTGAAGAAACTTCTGTACAGCTGGTACATTCTGACAACAATTGATTATAAGATCTATCAAATTGCAATGAAATAAAATATGCTGGACAGAGAGGCGGATGTTAGTATGCAGAAGACAAAGATAACCATTTATATTGCAATGTCAGATTGTGAATCAAAGACGTTTAATGAAACACACGTTTGCAATTTAAATTGAAATGGGGCTAACGGGGACTCGTATTATTTCTCTCTTTATCAACACTCATTAATAAAATGCTTTTATTCATTCATAATCTGACTTGCATAACTCACATTCCTGAATGCCCCCCTGCTCAACAATCTTAGGAAGAACACGAAACAGCCTGTTGATAAAATTGTTGCAATTTTGTTCTGTCAGTTCTTCCTCCCAGAACTATATACAGATGCAGCCATTCAAAATGCGCGGTACAAACCCGTGGTACGGTAATCTACCCACAAGCCACGCGGTAAGTGATTGGCTGGCCAAAATGACCGACGGGCACTCGTGGTGCATTGGTTGGTAGTGAAAAGATTTAATCATTTAATGTCTTTACTGTGCACATTTTAATCTGCTTAGTTTTGAATATTTATATGGAATTTTACCACTAAAGGGAAATTTTAGTAGCTGAGCATAAAAAGAAGAGGAGCATAACGCATCTGAAGGTCATAAACAATATTAATTTAGGAACATAAACATTACTGTATGTACGTAAACTGTACTGTGTATGGCTGGTCTTGGTAGTTTAAAGAAAAACTACACACCAGTCTTCCATTTCTCCCTAAACATTTTAAGCACGAAAGTTTTATGAAACGGTACCCAAATATGCGATTGCTGTATAGAATGAATTTTAATTTAAAAATTATTTAACACGAAAATTAAGCTGTTTACATCTTCCGCCTGAGAACAGTCACCCGTTGCTACCCGACGCAGAAACACAGCCACTAACTAGCAAAGAGAGGACATTTAGCTAGCCAGTATGATAAATAAATAAATGATTTTGTTTTTCTTTTGCACATTTTTTGAACATTTCCATCGATTGTACAAGCACTTGGAAACTGTCCAATCCCTAGTTCATCAGGCATTTTCTTTTATGCTGTGGGCATTCTCCCGGTCTGGTGCCGGTCTGTGTCTTCTAGGATATAATGCCAGCGAACTCTTGTTTTTATGTCCACTATAACAGACAATCTCCTTTGCTTTTAACAGAGTGTCTAACCCCTCTGATTGGAGAAAAAAGACATGCTGGTTTGCTATACATACTGTACCAGGAAGATGATTTCTTTCTATAGGAAACGTGTATTTTTAAAGTTTAAGAAGTAACAACCTTACAGCGTACACAGATTTCTAAACTGATCAGGATCGTTCTCTTTCTTATCCATAATGTTCACCGCTCTGTCCAGCAAATTAATAATAAACTTTATTTTATATAGTGTTTTAAACGAATAAGTAATTAGATTGCTCATAAACCTAATCACTTTTTCTACATTAACACAGCGTAATTGCTCTCTGAAAATGCTTTTTCTTTTTATTTAGGCTCAGATTTCAACTATAGATCGTATTATAAACTTTCTTGGAAAAATGTATTTTATGTAAATCATGTTTGCTATTAATTCATTTAGGGCTAGAATATGTTCATTGTCTTCCAATCAAGTCGAGTTGACATTAGAAGCTTGCCACGCCCGGACTGTTACACCAACACATTAGCATGTTAAAGCGATTTCATTGAGGAGCCTAGCTTTCTTAACTAGTAAGTACTGTACTTCCTTGGTTTTGGAGGGGGGAGGTCTTTCGCTGGAAACCTTGCCCCCTTCTACTTGTGAAATACCTGTGAAACCAGTTTAATTCGTCACAGCCAGCACTCCCGCAGAGAGGGGGGTTGTACTCGTTAATGTCTTAGCCGGAACACATCATTATATCTCATTTTGTATTTCAATTTAAAAAATCATTTGCCCAGCTTAAAACTATTGTTATTGTTTTTATCCTGTAAAGCACTTTGAGGAGCACAGCTTTCTCGCCACTTAGATTACTTTTTGATACCATCCTTACACAAAGCAGAAACTTCTTGTATTTTCCGATGACATACAAGTGGAAAGATGACAGATTTTAATAGTCTTTTTTCTGATCCAGGGAAAATCGGATCATGTTTCTCTATAACAATAATAAAAAAACTTTATTTTACATATCACCTTTAAAAGTAGCATCTCAAAGCAATACAGTAGATGTAAATACCAAGGCAAACGCGTTTTTAATAAAATGCTTTTATTTGTTCAGCAGAGAGAGAGGATAAAACCTGGGCGTAACAGCTGTTCCTTTTTCTGATCACTCCCTCTCTGGATAAACGTCTCACCTGTCCTGTTCTTTGTTTTCCTAATTTGCTGATTATGCCTTCTGCGGTCCACTCCTGCCCTCACACCTAAAGAAGACTATTTTAAATTTCTTTGCGTGGTCCATTGTTCAATTAACCCTTGTATGTGCTGTCCTTAAGTTGATATCACATAAAGGTGATATGTAAAATAATGTTTTTTATTATTGTTATAGAGAAACATGATCAGATTTTCAGAAAAAAAGATCTAAAGTATACTAGTTTGTCAATAGTATACTTTTAATGCAGTCTTTGCTGTGCTCTAGAGGATCCTTGTGATGTTTCGAGCTCTGGTTGAATGATAAGTGTCGCAGTTTAAATAAATATCGTAGTTGGAAATTATTAAACGCTCTGTTAAAAGCAAGGGAGTTTTTATGTCCGTTGCAGTTTTTTTGAATCACTGGCAGAACACATTCCATAAGAATCAGCACTTTTATATATCGCCTTTAAAGGTGGCTTCTCAAAACGCTTTACAGGGTAAAAACAACAATAACAGCAACAATAACAGTATTGTATTTCATTGCACTTTGACAGATCGTCCTTAAATCAATTGTTGACTTTTCTCTCTTTACTACTGAACTTGTTTGGATTGACTGAGCTCCGTTCTGTACCACACAATGATCCCCCCCAGTCTCTCTGCCCCGGGTGATTTGGGATTTTTTGACAGAGGGTAGAACATTTTCTCTCTCTCTCGCTTGCACCCCCCCCCCCGTGTATTGTCTGTTTTTTTGTGCTGTCCTTTGACAAAACAAGGCTCGCCAGATAATGTGAATCAAAACCTGTTTTTCTAGCTTTTAAAGTCGTGCGATGCGTAAGCGGGAACACATTATATCTTACATATGAAAATTACATATTAAAGCTCCCAAACAAACGCAAACGTGTTTTTAATAAGATGCTGTTATTTACTCATAATCCGACAATTTCAGGAAGACTAAGGGAGGTCTGGCTTTTTTTCTGGAAAACCATAACTCTGGTCTTGTCCAGATTGACTGTCAGCGCCTAGGTCTGACAGTGCTGCTCCAGCAGCGCCAGGTTCTGCCGCAGCCTCTGTTTTGTGGGTGACAGCAGGACCAGGTCGTCTGCAAAGAGCAGGAACTCGATTTCTGTAATTAATGCAGATCAGTAAATCAAGAGACAAAACAATTATTGCGCCCGGCTCCTAAATGGGCTTTGACATGCTAATGCGTTGGTTTAACAGTCCGGGTGTGGCAATGTTTTTAATTGTTATAGAGAAACATGATCAGATTTTCCCTGGTTCAGAAAAAAAGATCTAAAGTATACTAGTTTGTCACTCTTCTCATCCCCTCTTTGCTAAATGGCTTTTGAATAGAGTCACATGAAGAGAGAGGTGAAACAGCCCTACACAGCCCTGTCGCAGTACAGGAATATAATTATATCTTATTAATTTCTTTAGATACGCAATTCTTTTAATACAGTCTTTGCTGTGCTCTTGGGGATCCTTGTAATATTTCGAGCTTTGGTTGAATGATAAATGTCGCAGTTTAATTTTCATAGTTAGAAATTATGGAACGCTCTGTTAAAAGCAAGGGAGTTTTTATGTCCGTTGCAGTAAAAGAAAATGCCTGACAAAGTAGACTGACTTTTTTTAAATCCCCGGCGGAACACATTCCATAAGAATCGGCGCTTTTATATATCGCCTTTAAAGGTGGCTTCTCAAAACGCCTTACAGGATAAAAACAGCAATAACAGCAACAACAATATTGTATTTCATTGCACTTTGAAAACCAAGTAATAACTTAACTATATGTGCAAACGTTTTATGATATGTCGCTGTTGTGAATGTCTGTCTTATTTGTCTGTCTGTCCTGGCTCTCTCGCTCGCCCTCCCCCCCTCTCTCCCTCAATTCAGTTCAATTCAAGGTGCTTTATTAGCATGACAGATGGGTACAATCAGTGTTGGGTATTTACTTTGCTTTGAGATTCCACTTTTAAAGGTGATATATAAAATCAAGGCTTTAACTTGCTTTAACTCCGCAAGTCTGAGTTCTCGTGTCTGTCCTATCCGAACCCGAAAGTATTACAATATGTATCTTTATAGCAGGTGGTGTACAACTTTTTAGCATAGATTACTTTTATAAAATGTATTTAAAAAATCCACGTTTGATCCCAAGAAAAATAAATCTAAACAGGGAGAAAGTTATGCTGAAAGTTTAAGATACTTGGAAGACAAAGATATCAATTTGTTGCATTTGTCTGATTGTGAATCAAAACACACATATTTAAACATGCGTTAACGATTTAAATCAAAACGCGATTTAAATCAATATAAATGTTTATATTGTAATGCATAGGTGACTATTCATTGTTATTAAAATGACTTAAATTCGATCATGTTGTGATATTTAGAAATATAAATTTGTTTGGTGCAAGTGAGGTTTTATGTAATCTCTGACCAAGGGAAACATGTTTTCAAAGAAATGTTTGTTAAAAACTCCAGTCATGACTCCAGTGGGATTCGATCACAGACAGTGTGATGTGCATGTCAGGAACCTAACCCACAGCACCACCGGCAACGTAACATGCAGTGTGCTGAAAAAGCACTACAGAAACATTATCAACAGACAATGTACAGCGTGTACTATTCTTGTGTTGCGGTACATGAATATAATTATATAGTTATTAATTTCTTTAGATACGCGATTCCATATTATATTCCTTTTAATCAAATTCTAAAAGTATGCTTGTTGACTCCGGTATCTCGTTAGTTAAAGACTTCGATGCTTAAAATGTTTAGGGAGAAATGTAATACTGATGTGTGTTTTTTCTTTAAAGTACCAAGACCAGCCATATACTGTATGTTTATGTTCCAAAATTATCATTTATGGCCTTCACACGTGTTACAGTATGCTCCTATTCTTTTTATGCTCAAGCACTAAGATTTCCCTTCAGTGGTAAAATTCCATATAAATATTCAATACTAGAACGGGCACAGTACAGACGTTTACTGTAAATCTTTCTACGACAGACCAACGGACCACGAGTGCCCCTGTCGGTCAACCAATCACAATGCGCGACGCCGTAGCCAATTACCTCCGGTACGTGTCTGTACCGCGCACTTTGAAAAGCTGCATCTGTATACTCACACTTCTACCCTAAACTATCTAACATAAATTACAGTACAGGGACATCAATAAACTGATCAGAGGAACAGACTTGGAAACAAGTAAGCCTTAGTTGCCTTACGAAAGTGCACACTCACGTACACAATTAATGCACACTTTAGATAAGTGAGCAAAAGAACTCAAACTCCACACAAGACAAAGGAAGACTCCACTTCTAAATGGTTGTAGAAGTGAGAGACAAGTACGGTCAAGATGGAGGAAACTGAAATTTATTTTGGGAAGAGAGTTGGCCAGCAGCTCAACATCCAATAATATGGGAAGCATCTTATACCCAGAATAATTCAATAAACCAACCAGAAAAAACAAACTCTGCCAACTTAGGGCCGTGACAAAAGGATATGTACCTTTTTTTTTAATGGAGTACAGGATATAAGCTTTATAATGTTAAAACCACAACTCACTGTAAGTTCTCAGGTTAAAGGCTTTGATGCATAAAGTATTTATATCTAAAATGTTTATGAAGAAGTTGGAGGTTTGCGTACTTGTGTCCAACTGAGCAATCTTGCTTTTTTTAATGTTTAACATGGTGTAATACACTTAATTATTAAAAGTCTAAGCAGTTTAAACTGTACATTCTGTAATTGGATCCCTCAGCATTTTCTGTCGACAGCCCAGAGGCTGCACGTGAGACATTAGGCTTTTCCATCTCCACCTGGCTGTTTTGCAAAGTATTTCACCCTATTTACAAAATGTGGTATCATGCAGTACACGTAACGTGGTTTATTGCAGCATCCCTTGTGCATTTTGAATGGCTGAATCTGTTTTACTGCTAAAAACTGTTTTGAAATTGGAGGTGCTGCCAACTTTTCCCAACAGTCAGACATCTTGATTTCCATAATCCAAACTTTAACCTTCTCTAAAATTCAAACCCAAGAATTTATTCCCCATTTTAGAGAAATATCCTACCTTAATGTGAGCATTGGCACCGAGAAGCTTACTTGAACACTTTTTTTTTTAACATGTTGACACTGCTGATCATGTCGATGATGCTTTTATTTTGTCCCTGCAACTCGACATTCAGCAGTTCAGTCAAGTCTCTAAATCCAGAAGCCACTGGTGAATATGACCCTGTTTAGACAACTTGTTAAACTCTTTGATTTCAGACAACAGCTGTCTGAACTTCATCAAAAATGTTTTTGAAATTTCCAAACAGCAAGTCGGCAGTCTTGGCAGTCTCGACAAATGCCTTTTTACTTCTTGATCCCTGAATGCCTTTGTATTTAGCCAGGACATGAGTCACACATGAGCCAGGACAGGAGTCACACGGAACAAGGTGATTGCCACTTTCCCTCTTCTATTAGGCCTTTTTAAAACCGACTGATGCTACCTGATTAATTTTTCCACTTTTCCATAACTCACTTTTAGCAGAAAGGTCCACATCATACATTTTGTGAGCAGTTTTGAAATGTTCTATATTTCGGTTTTTCACACACTAGTATTGCAGATTTGAATGTAAAAGTATAAAAAAATAATTGCTTCCATTCCATTCCACACAGTAATTTTTCGGTCTCTTTGCTTCATTTTTGCTCAAGCACTACAACAAATGTGGAGTTCATGTGGCAATATCCAAGAGAATGTTCTTGGAAAGCAACACTTTATTTACAGAGCTCCTGTAGCAGTTTTTCAGTGTCATCCTGCATTTAGGGAAGAGACTTTAACCACCCATTTGACAAGGATTAAACAACAAGGGCAGTAAAATGTATGACATTATATGCTGTGGTACAATGCTGGGAGTGTCTGGTGTGGGGGGGCAGAGCCCCAGATCAAGAAAGGGACATTATCCTACTAGGGTGTGAGGGCAGGGCTGCCGGGTCTGATGTATGAGCGAGTTGTGATTTGATGTGTTGGTGTGGGTGTAGACCTGAGTGGGTTGTGTGGTAGAGCCTCCCCCTGGCAATACATTGGTATTGGGGAAGCAAGTGGGGTCTATCTATCTGCACCCTCTGGGGGATAGTGCAGTGGGGGTTGGGCATGATGTGAGGTGTGCTGGCTGGCAGCTGTGAGTTCACAACCTAAGGGCATGAGAGTGAGGCGCCAGAGAGGTTGTGTTTTAGAGAGGGACAGTGTGTTGGATCTTGGCATGGTGTGCAGTGCCAAAGAGACTCTGTGATGTAGGTAGTGTGTATTAGTGTAATGCAACCTGGTGGCGTTAGGAAGAGGACGTCGGGGCTGGAGGTGGACCTGGGAGTTTCAAGCACTGGTTGAGTGTGAAACAGTGACCTAATGGAGTAGGAGAATCATTAAAACAAGTTTTCACAACTCTTCCATACCTCCTTTGTATATCCACATTCCCAAAAAACATGCAAGACGATGTTTTGCATCCTTGTCTTGGGCAGTCCTTTTTGTTTTGTTAATTTATGATCATGTATGACTTCTCTTGCAGATAGTTTATTCCAGACCATTAACCATTTTAGTTTTTAGGTTGCTCGGTAGCCCCTTAGCTTGTTCTTGCGCCCACACATTCTTACCAACTCCTGCAGGTAGTTTAGTCTCATTTTCCTTTAAATCTGTATCATAAGCCTCTGTTTCAAAACTAAAGTACTCTTTAATTCTGGATTCTACCAGCAGAATGTACTGGTAACTGAGCACCGCACCTGTACCCAGGAGTTGCATGATGTCCATTCTGCCCCACACCGCTTTGGCGAAGAGGCAGCTCCAGAACACGTGCTCCTGAGTCTCCTTAATGAAACATGACCAGGGGCAATGCGGGTTTCTGGCAAGCAAGTGTCTGTAGAGGACCTCTCTGGTAGCCAGTCTCTTGTGTACGGCCATCCAGTTGAGGTCCTTCAATTGGATGTCAAGTTCTTTAGGCTACGTCCTTTCCCAGACTTGTCTGGGAACCTGCAGCCTTTTGTCGGCAACCAGATGCCCTCTCACTTCTTTGTACAGGACTCTGTGGTTGGTGCAGAGCTCTGGCTGTCTTGTGGCCTCGTACCTCCTGTTCCACTTGACAGCGTGGGTGTAGAACTCCGGTCGCCTCTCTGCCTTGGGCCCAGTTTTGACCAGTGGACCAAGTGCCTTATTGGGATGGAGAGCCACGTCTCCTGGATCTCTACTAGGTTATTGTGGATTTACTGGTTTTCAACCCTGACTTCCTGACCCACGTTTTCGGATAAACTCCTGCTGGTACATTTGAGTTCAGAGATTCTGCTTTGATAGTACAGACTGGGACGCATTCAGAGCTCCCGACACAGATTTAAATGAGTATACGGACGCGGTCACCAGCTATATTAAATACTGCACCGACGTTTGTGTACCAGAAATGAAAATTAGGTCATTTCCCAATCAGAAACCGTGGTTCAACCACGACATTCGCAATAAAATAAAAGATAGATCCACCGCGTTCAAATCGGGGGACAAAGAGCTGTACAAGAAATCACGGTATGCATTAGAAGAAGCCATAAAACGCGCCAAACGGAGCTACAGAGTGCAGCTTGAAATGCAGTGCGGTGACACCCGGAGGCTGTGGCAGGGATTACAGTCAATCACTGGCTACAAGGGCTGCAGCCAGGAAATTGACACGAACAACGCATCCCTGCCTGACGAGCTGAACCACTTCTATACCCGCTTTGATGCTCTGAACACGGGCACTGCTGAGAAGACCCCAAGCGTGCAGGGCGAGTTTGTTCTGAAACTCTCAGAGCAGGACGTGCAGAAGACTCTGAGCAGGGTGAAAATCCGTAAGGCTGCAGGGCCTGATGGGATACCACCTCGCGTCCTGAGGACATGTGCAGCCCAGCTGACCACAGTGTTTACAGACATCTTTAACTCCTCCCTGTCACAGTCCATGGTCCCCACCTGCTTTAAAAAAAACACTATTGTTCCAACCCCCAAAAAGACAAAAGTGACATGCCTGAATGATTACCGCCCAGTAGCATTAACATCTGTGGTGATGAAATGCCTGGAGAAGCTGGTGTTGTCACACATCAACTCCTCCATCACAGAGTCCCTGGACCCCCTGCAGTTCGCCTACCAGAACAACAGATCAGTGGATGATGCTGTCTCCCTGGCTCTGCATACAGCCTTGGAACACCTGGACACTAAGAACTCGTATGTGAGAATGCTGTTTGTGGACTACAGTTCAGCATTCAATTCCATCATACCCTGTCAACTGGTGACAAAGCTCAGGGGATTAGGTCTGTGCAACTCTGTCTGCAACTGGCTGCTGGACTTTCTTATCGAGAGACCACAGGTGGTGCGGATAGGCAATAAAACATCAACACCACTCACCCTGAGCACTGGAACCCCACAAGGCTGCTGTCTGAGTCCGAGGTTGTACTCCCTATTTACTCACGACTGCACAGCAAGACACAATAACCGCATCATCAAGTTTGCCGATGACACCACTATAATAGGACTGATCAGTGATGATGACGAGTCCACTTACAGGGATGAAGTTGTACAGCTGCTTAGGTGGTGTCATAGCAATAACCTGGACTTGAACATAAAGAAAACGAAAGAGCTAATAGTGGACTTTCAGAGACACAGGCCACACACTCACAGCCCACTCAGTATTGATGGAACGGAAGTGGAAACAGTCACCAGCTTTAGGTTTTTGGGAATTCACATCTCTAAAGATCTAACCTGGACTGTGAACACTGACTCTATCATGAAGAAGGCTCAGCAGCGCCTTTATTTCTTGAGGTGCCTCAAGCGATGGGGGATGCCAATACATGTGTTGGTGAACTTCTACCGCTGCACTATCGAGAGCGTCCTCACCAACGGGATCACCGTGTGGTATGGCAACACCTCTTCGCGAGAAAGAAAGGCACTGCAGAGAATGGTCAATATGGCCCAGAAGATCATCGGCTGCGGTCTCACCGAGATTAAACAGCTCTATGAGGACCGCTGCCGTGGTAGAATTCTGGCCATCACAGAGGACAGTCAACACCCAGGGCATGAGCTCTTCACCCCACTGCCCTCAGGCAAGAGATATAAGAGCATACGGACACTTACCACTAGATTCTTCAATAGCTTCTATCCACAAGCAGTGAGACTGGAGAACACATTTAGCCATCCCCCTCGGACCACACCTACACCATCACCATCTACCTCATTGTAATTTATTTATTGTACGTCTCCAGTCATTGTTTACACGTCTGTATTGTTTACATTCAAACTGTCTGTATGTTTACTTGCACATTGTCTATTGTTTGTTTGTACATTGTCTTGATGCACTGTTTGCACCTTGTTTTGTTTTTTACACTTGTTTTACAATCGAGAGACTTTCTGTAAGTAAGAATTCCATTGTACCAGTACCGGTTACATATGGCAATAAAGTTCAAGTTCCTTGCCTCACCCCCGACTCCTGCCTTACAGTACCTCCTATTTGGCCATTTATCAGGATTTTACTCCCAACTGCTTTGTATAGGGTCTTAATCCAACCCACAAACTGTGGCTAGAACCCCATTCGCTCCATCACTCTCCACAAAAAAACATGAGAGACCCTGTCAAAGGCTTTTTCAAGGTCTAAGTTAACTAACATAAAGGGTAGGTCTCTTTGCCCTGTCTATGCTATTATAGCCCTTATTAATTGTAAAGTCCAGTTTTTACGCCTTTGGACCCCACAGGTTTGTTCCATCCCAATCACTGAGGGTAAGACTCTTTTTAATCTGTTCACAATTACATTAACAAAAATCTTAGTCTGTACACAAAAGTGTTAAGTCTCCAGTTACTTAAATCGGTAGCCCTCCCTTTCTTATAAAGCAATATTGAAATCCCCATCCTCATGGTAGTCCCCAAGCAGCCCTTTTTAAAAACCTCCTTCAACAATAAAAGCTACAGGTCTTTCAAATCCTCCCAAAAGGTAAGATAAAATTCTGCAGGCAAACCATCTATCCCAGGCACTCTACCCTTTTTCAAATCTCTCATAACCTCCTTTAATTCACTTAAAGTGAAGGGTCCTGATGTTACAGCCCCCACAACTCTTTCAACAGCATCCTCCTCTATTTCTCTTTTGGAAAAGAGGTCTTGATAGAATTCTGACGCTGCCTCTAACATCCCAGCCTTGTCGGTCACTACTTGTCCCGACCGGTTCTGTAGTCCCTCCACCAACCTTTTGCTTTGCCTCTTCCCCATACGGCTAAACTGGAATGCAGAACTTGTTTCGGAAAACTGTAACTTCTCAATATACAGTTTAAAAAGGTAATGATGAGCTTTCCTCTCATAATACCTTCTAAGCTTTTCTTTCTGTGCGTTGATCTTTTCCAGATCAACCGGCAGCCAATTACAGTTCACAAACAGCCTATTCAATCCTTCTTGTAAAATTCTTCCCTCTTTCCTCTCCATTCTCTGCCTATCTCTGCAATACTGGTTTCTTCCTAGATCCCACCACTTCAGGATGGGAGTCTGCTCTCATCTTTCATTCATCCAAGACACCAGCTTCTTTCTGATGAAACCCCTATATGCAGCCTCATTCAAAATCTGTGTTAAGTCTCCACACACCCTTTCCAAAATCAATTCCCCTACCTGTGACTACCACCTCCAACACATCATGGTCAGAGTGCCAGAAAGGTGTTGTCAGCACTCTCCCTATCCCCAAACCCCTGGAGATAAAAACATAGTCCAATCTTTTTGACACTCCTGTTGCATTCCACCACGTAGGACCTGCTTTCCCCACTGTAGCTCTTAAAACACTATCCACCAACCCATACTACACAAGCAGGTTGTGGATGCTCCTGACATCTGGGCTGTCCTTGTCTTTAAAATCAATGTTAAAATCTCCTCCCATAATCTTCTTATTTGTCAATCAAAAGGGCATACAATTTACATAAAAGGTGTGGCACTAAGAAGCCACCGCTGGGGCATACACGCATATAAACCGATAACGACACTCACAGTCACATCCACACTCATCAGTCCTCCAGGCACACCAATTTCGCTCTGCCCCACCACAATGTCGTGGAACCCAAAAAGGATCTCGATGCCAGAGGAATGTACCCCACCCACACTCCATCTGGAAGCTCCCCTATCCTACTCCATTGTAAAATCTGCCACATCTGTCATTTTTCAGATGAACTTCCTCCAAGAAACATACGGTAAAGTCCAAAGTTCTTAAATAACAAAAAACGCAGCTCTCTTAACCTTGTCCCTCAAACCCCTCATTTATGGCTAGTACTTTCAACATGAGAAATTTCAAGAGGTCTTCAACATTTCTTTTCCTTTACCCAGTGCCTTAGTAAACGTGAGAAGCGTATATACGCTTCCCTCACAGTCCTTTCAAAACTTCCATAAACACAAAGCCCAATCACAGTCCAAAAATAAACTTCATGTAAAAGGCACACATCAAAGGTCAAAGTCCTCTGTGACTGGAAGACAACCTCCCTTCCCCACCCTCTCTCCCAAAACCCCAACATTTGAAGTGGAAAAACTTCATGATCACAAGTGGGCCATTAAGCCTTTTCGTCCCGTTTACTCAAAATGTCCATTGCTGCTATGTACGCATCCTGGACTTTCGATTTGTGATGCCTACTCACAAACAACTTTGTGATTCTTCTAGCATTCCCTTCATTTTCAAAACTCACTCCCGGAAACATTCTCAGTATATGTTTAAGCCCTCCCGCCCAGCTCGGGAACCTCACATTCCCATTCACACTTCTTTAAAAAGACAGGCGTGGCCTCCAACTGCTTCATAAACTTCCCGTCCTTCCTGAAGACTCCCACAGCGAAGGCTGCTTTTGCCTTCCCCGCATTTCCTCTCCACTGCCTCTGTTGGAAAAGAGGCACTTTTTGGACCCTATTTCCGTGTGAGTTCTTCCATATACTTGGAACGTTTTACTTCTGTCCCTTCATTAACACATTTGTACTGAATCCCTTTCCTTTGGAGCTCCTGATCTTCAAATCCAGCAGGCCAGTGAACCTTATTGCTCTTTTCATCCCACTTACAGAGCTCAACAAAATCCCTGGGGAGCTCAGTCGGTCCAGAAGCCCTCCTCACTTCCCTTCTTCAGCTCTACTTGAGCCCCCACGCCTTTGAGTGTCTGTGCTTTCCCCTTTTCTATTCTTTGGCTCAAGTATAAAAGAGCCCCCTGACGACCGGGAGGGGCCTCCAGACTTGGGAACTGCGAGCTCCTCTGCCCTGACTTCTCCCTCCTCTTTTCCCTCAAAAGACATCTAATCCATGTCCCTAGGGTCTCAGACAGGCACTTGAACCAGTGGCAAGTCTTTTGAACCCCTGTCTTGGGTTCCTCCATGACTTCTTTCAAAAAGTCCAGTCCTGGCGTCTCTGAGCTCTCCAAAAACTCATCACTTTCCATCTGATACATATCCTCGACCATGATTTACATATGCAAATGCAGCCCTGCCCCTTCTCCTTCTGCTCTCAGCACGTTCCCTCCAAGCGGTTCCCAGACCTTCTCCTTCTCTTGGCCTTCAGCAAAAAGGGTTGTGCCTTGTGGTTTTCCTTGAAAACCTCCTTTTCCAGTCTTTTCTTTATCTGCTCTTTCACTAACAGCAGTGCCCCTACTATCAGAGCCTTCAGCTGCTTCAATCTGTCTCCGCTCGTTATGAGCTGCACCTGGTCGTGCCTATGCTGATCCGTGAACAACCTCTGAAAAGAACTCTTCTGTAAAGGGCAGTCCTTAAAAACATGCCCCTCACCTCCACACAAATTACATTTCATCTCTTCTTTGCATTCAGATGTGAAATGGCCCACTCCTTCACATCTTCTACACACAAGCTCTCTGCAGTCCACTACATTATGCCCTTCCTTCCTGTACCGCCTGCACACCAAGGGCTGTCCATAATAGTACAAATACCCTCGATTGGGTCCCATCTCAAAGGTCACAGGTGGATATAATAGGGGCTGACCCATTTGACCTGAAGCGCACCTTAAAACGCCTCTTCCCGGTCCAAAAACCCCTTTTATCCATAACCTTCACCCCTATGCCCTGAATGTCCACAAATATCTTCAAAAAGCAGACAATGTCCCCCTCAGGCACATAGGTGTTAAACATTGCCTGACTAAGGACTGTCAGCGTCCTTAGTTCCCGAGCAAACGGGTTCAACATAATAATCCACAAAAGGCTTTTTGTCCTTTCTGCAATTAGCAACTTCCCAAACTCCTCTAACTAGGTTCTCCAAAATAAGAGAAACATCAAAGCATTTCTTACTGGGGAAGTCTTGAATGCAGTAAACGTGCTCGGGTTCAAGGTGTAAAGCATTGCTGATCACTTCTTCAAATTCGTCCCTCGAAGCAAGTTCTGTCCTCTCTCCAAAAGCTCGCAGCACAAAGCGCACGGCGTGTCTCACTCTTCCTTCTCTTGATGTTGATCCTCTCTCCATTGTAGTAGCAAAATGGCCGGAAAAATCTGACACAGAAAAAAACTTTCGAGTAGTCCTTGAAAACGGGCGATCCCTCTTCCTCTTTCCTCTGGCCAAGAAACAAGCTGCACATGCTTAATCTCGGCCAAAAGGCGGGGGCCCTGCTCTTTGATCTTCTGGCAATGGTCCGACAATGACCGCAGCCACAGGGGCAGCCAGCCGGCCAGCCTCCGGATAGCCAAAAGGCCGAGAAGCGATGCCCAACGCCAGCCTTGGGCTGGCGTGCGGGCGTCCAGCTGGTGCACAGCGGCACAGGCTGACGCCTCTGGAGCCCGGTACACACGCGGCAGCCGGATAGCCGGGCTCCACTCGCTCCCCCTCTCCTGCCTACCTGCCTGCCAGTCCCGGGCGGGGGCCCTGCTCTTTGATCTTCTGGCAATGGTCCGACAATGACCGCAGCCACAGGGGCAGCCAGCCTCCTTAGCTTAGGCCCCTCCCACCGGCAGCAGCCGTGCTGAGTGAGCTGCAAGAGAGCAGACAGTCAGCACCTGTGGGCAGAGGCAAGGGGCAGCTCTCCCTCTCGGGAGGGACACACGGACGGACACCTACACACACCTACCTGCCTGCCTGCCTTCCCAAAAGAAAAGAAAAAGTTGAATAGAAGTTCTTTGGAGGGAAAACGCATGGGAGCCGAAAAGGGGGCTGGCCTGCTTGCCGAGAAAGTCGAGACACGGGAAAGTGCGCAGAGAGGGGAAGGCGACAGAGATGGGGAGGGGGAGAGAGAGACAGATACACACAGATGGACGAGAGACGAGACCGGAGAAGAAGGAGCTCCAGTACACCTCGCTTTCAACGCCGAGAGAAGGTAGTGCACCGTTCCCAAAGGCGCTGAAATACCTGGCCGATGTGTGGAGAGGACGGAGCAAGCTCCTGATCCAGCTCCCTGTTCCAAAAATCCGTTTAATATGTGATCCCCTGATGGGGGACGTATCGGATATTAAACTGATAAGAACAGATTTTTTCTTTATTACAAAAAGCATCATACTAAATATAATCACAACAACAAAAGCATTCCATAACAAAAAAAAAACTCCTATAAGGGAACTGAAAACCAAACTTCAAAATACTCATTACCATAACCCCACCCCATATTCAAATTAATTCATATTCAAACTCGTCTCCAAAACTTCTAACAAAGGTGTACATTTCTCCCACATGCGCTGTGCAAAGTTACAAAACCAGAAGACATTCTCAACCATCTCGACCGCTTGGCAGTCCACTCGTGGACACCCAGCCTGCCTGGTAAGCTTGTGCTTGTATAAAACGTCTCTTCCAAGCCACCAGCCAGTTCAGGTCCAGCATATCCAACCACAGGCCTTTGGGTTGGACTCTCCTCCAGGTCTCGGTGGCAACATTCCCAACGATCTTGGCTTCCTCCATCACAGTGTGGTACAGTGCCCTGTGGTTCAACAGAGGCGGGTCTTCCCCTGTCAGGTGATGCTTCACCCAGGACAATACATGTCTGTAGTGCCACGGCAAGTCCTCCCCATGCGGGATGTCATTCCTCCAGCCGGTAAGATGAGGCATGCTGCTGGAGAGCCAAAACCTTGCAAAAAAACTGAGAGCTGTGCATTACAGGGTTGTCTTAAAGCGGTACACAACCCTGACACATACAGACAGTTAAGCTTGACGGGGATTTTTGGGACACCCCTGCCACCCTTCTCAATTCGGTGGTACATGTCAATGCGCTTAATTTACTCGTACTTTTTATTCCAGAAAGAAACAAAAGTTACTCTAACAAGGCATCTGTTGTATCTATCTAGAGTAACTATATTCATCTAGGGTATAATTAGGACTTCTCTTCCCATTTACTAATCTTCATGGCAGCAATATACGCGTCTCTGACCTCCAACTCCTTATGCCCATATACGTATAATTTGGTGACCTTTCTAGAGGTACCCTCACTCTCAAGACTTACCCCCGGAAAAGCCCTTAAAACTGTTTTAAGCCCACCGGCATGATTCGGAAACTTTACGTTTCCATCCATCCATTCACACCTTTTCAAGAAGTTAGATGTTTCAAGCCTCTTCATTATTCTGGCTTCTTTTCTGCTTACTCCGGCCGCAAAGGCCTCCCTAGCCATGCCCGCATTGCTTCGCCATTTTTTCTCAATGTCCGACGGGAGAATCTTTTTGGAGCCGATTTCTGCATGCGACTTCCCGTACAACTGGAAACACTGAACCTCTCTCCCTACATTCACACAATTGTACTGAATGTCCCTCTTTATCTCCTGCTCCTCGAAACCAGCGAGCCATAGAACCTTGTTGTACCTCTCGTCCCATTTACAAAGCTCTACAAAATCCCGGGGAAGATCTGAGTCCAGCCAAAGGCCCTCCTCCCCTTGTCCTGGGATTACACCGCCCTCCGAAACCTGAGCAAGTACAGCGCCACTTCCCTCATGAGTGCCTTCAGTGTCAGGGACATACGATGTTCCAAAGGACTCTGAGGAGCCGCTACCATCTAACTCCCCTTGCTCCTCTTCTCTGACCTCTCCCTCTTATCCCTTCACTAAGTATAAAAAGGGGGCTGGAGCCTCAGACGCTTGCATATCACCCTGTGGCGGTTCCTCCAGATCTCTGCCCGCCTTTTTCACAAATAGCTCTTCAGGTTCAGCTGACTTCCTTTTAACTGTTTTTTTGGAGGTCGAAGCACCGTCTTCCTCCTCCTCATCCATTTTATCCCCCCAGCTCTTCTGCGGAGTCACATTCACCACCTTCTCCGCCATTAATTTAAAAAAGTCCAGCTCAGGTGTGTCAATTTCCTCTCCTGATTGACCCATTTCCATCTCCTCATTCACTGTCTGCCTGCCTTCGGCCCCTGAGATCGCAGCCAAAAGGCCGAGAATTTTTTTATTACAATAATGCAAAAAATCCATAATTCTCAAACTTAAAGAACAAAAAACCCAAAAACATTACACCGCTAAATTAACATTCGTCTTCTCAAAATCACCTACTTAGCAAAACACAATCCCACCCCCATCACAACTTCCCCTTCATGCAAACAAAAAATTGTTCAATACCCACATACAAATACAAAAGCATATCTGCAGATTATCCCTTCCTTCCAAATACCTCGTTCAACTCAAATTCTTTCCCACTATCAACAGAACCATCACACAATCTCAAATGTCGTAACATCAATACTCAGCACAAGTTATTCAAAACAAACAAAATTATTCAACTAAAATTCCACAAAACATCTTATTTACACTTACCCCACCCATTAATCCAACCAAACCCCACAAAAAAGCCCCAAATCCACCAATTCATCCTATTTACATTTACTACCCCTTATGCAAAACCACCCCCAGTATATCCCCTTATAACAAAATCAATCTGCTACATCAAATAAACTCCCCCCTTACAAAATCAAACTTTCAAAAATGAAACCATTACACAGCAAAAGCAATATCTCAACACACCCTTATTCAAGGCAACATCCCTCCTCAATTTTATACAGTTAAACTTCCCCACTGCTTTCCTCTTCAATCTCTTCCTCTGGTATGTTCCCCACACCCTTTTTCTTTTTCCATCCTTTCTTTTCATGGCCCCTCCTTTTCTGCCACACATTGTCGCATCCTGTTACATAAAAGTTCTGAAAGCTCTCGTGCTCTGTCTTCCAAATCATCCTTAACCAACACTTGATCTATACCATCCTTTCATTTGAACCCAATACCTATGCCACTAAATGGCCCATAAATATCATTCAAAAATAGATCCTTCGGAAATCTAAACTTCTTGTTTGGCGTACAACAACCATACTCAATCTCTGGCAGAAAAGGCACAGAAAAGCGCCTGCCCACCTTAGTCACAGTTTCCCAAGGCACCACATTACTCCTCATCGTCCACATCCGACTCATCACTGCTCTGAGTCATGTTCCTCCGTCCCCCCTACCACATTCACCATACAACCGCTCCGCTCAACACTCACCGCACTACCACTCATCCTAACACCACTATCCTCACCTGAGTTACTTTCTGACTCACACGCACTATTCCCCTCCTCATCCACCGTACTTTCAGCATCTATTCCCACATGCTCCTTAAACTCCTCCAACCCCTCTTGTCCATCTGCAATCTTAACTGCACTGTCCATACAATCCTGAGACACATGACCAAACTCTTTGCACAAATAACACTTTTTCCTTTGAACACAACTTTTCGCCATATGTCCCATCAACCCACACTGCCTGCATCGCACCGACATACATTGCCTAGCAAAGTGTCCCCGTTCACCACATTTCCAACACTCAAGGGACTGCCTAGAATACTCTGGGTACCCCCTATGAGTCCCGATCTCGAAAAAGGTTGGGGGGGTGTATTACCCCCTCCTCGACAGTCTTCCCCAAGCGCAACCTCATCCGATATATCCACCTCCCAATCCATACTCCATCCAATTTCAAGTCTTTCCTCCCTGCTCCTTGCAGATCCACGAATCGTTGCAGGAAGGAGACTATGTCCCCCTCCGGAACAAATGGGTCTGACATTTGTACAGTCAAAACTTTAATCTCCCCAGCAAACATCGGCTGAATTTGGAAATCACTAATCGGAACATCGTCTTTCCTCTCCTGTATCTTCCGCCATACATCCAAACATAAAACACCCGATGCTAAAGTCAACTAAAAAATCCCTCGACTAGGAAAATCCAGCAAACAAAGAATGTCTACCAAACGTATTCCCAAACAGTTAATCAAGACGCTTTTCTTGAACTTATCTCTATTCCAGATCTTCAGTCCATCTAGGTTCCTCAGCGTAAAGCGAAGGGAGTCCTTCCTCCTCCTCTCCTCCTTCAGCTAAGGAAAAACTGCCACCGCCTTCCCCCTCCGCTCCATCACTCCAGCCGCCGTCTTAAGGTAACCAAAGCCGCCGCCACCAATCAGCACCTTTCCAACACCGCAACGTCCTCCTTCACCGCAGTTCCTTCGCTCCTCGTCGACACCAACAAAATCCGGTCTCTCCTTCCATCCGATCCAGCCGTTCCTCCGGTCAGTCCATTCCTCCCAGCGCCTTCCCGACCTCCTGACTAAGACCTCAGAACTGCGGTCATGCCGCTTGAACCTTGATCTTAGCCAAAAGGCAGAGAAGATTTTTTTTTTTAATTTTATTATGAAAATACAAAAAACTCATACAGGAATCAATATACGGAATACCAGGAAAGACTGTCAGTGTACATCCAAGTCTGAAAATAAAGAAATCAACCCCTTCCATTTATCTTTTGCTGTGTGAAACTTCCATTTTAAAATGTCTCTTTTTATCCTGGTTTTAAGCTCACTACAAACTTCCCAATATATATCACGATCCCACCTCTACCAGTTATCTTTAGTGTGAGCACACTGAGCAGACCATAACAAATATTTAATAACACTTTTTGTCAGCCGATCCCTCGGGAGGGGGGATCAGAATACCTCCTGGGTATCCCTGCCTGTCGTAAGAGGCGACTAAAAGGGTTGTGTCAGGAAGGGCATCCAACGTAAAACCATCTTGCCAAAACCATGGTTGCAAAGAACAAAAAGCACATACCGGATCGGTCGGGACCCGGGTTAACAATGTCTGCCTTTAGTGCTGTGTCCCAACAGGGTACTAATGGAAATCATGCTACTGTGGGGAAAACTGTAGAGTGGGGGCTACAGAAAAGAAACAAGGTGAAGGGGCCTGGAAGGAATGTTAAGTCAATGAGAGTGGGGAGTTGGAATGTTGGTACCATGAGAGGGAGAGAATTGGTTGAAACTATGGCAAGGAGAAAAGTGGAGATCTTGTGTGTGTGCAAGAAACCAAGTGGAAAGGAAACAGCTCAAGACACCTAGGAGAGGGATAAAAGATTCTATATGCTGGAAAGAGTACAAAAATGAATGGAGTGGGTGTGATAGTGTGCAAAGACCTAGCAGACAAGATAGTGAGGGTGGTTAGACACTCAGACAGGATTATCAATGTACAGGTGGCTTTTGAGAGTGGGTTATGGAATATCATCTCTGTATATGCACCACAGGTAGGAAGACCACAGGAGGAAAAGGATAGCTTTTTGGAAGATCTCAAAGAAGTGGTGAGCAGAATCCCAGGAAATGAAATGGTGGTAATTGGAGGAGACTTCAATGCACATTTAGGAGAGAAATGCCCAGATTATCCAGATGAACATGGTCAGAGAGGGCTAGGAGAGAGAATTGAAGGAGGGAGGCTACTAGAAACACTCCAAGCTCTTGAATTGTTTGCAGTAAACACAGGGTTCATGAAGAATTATGAGCAAAAGGTGACATACAGGAGTGGAGGCCATGATACCCAAATGATTTACATATTAGTGAGAAGAATTGATAGAGCGAAAGTCCAAGATGCTAAAGTCCTGCCCTATGAGGCTGTTACCAGACAACACAGGCTACTGGTGATGGACATCACAATATTGAAGGAGTGAAGAATAAGGCAGAGGAAACACCCAGCACGAACAAAAGTGTGGAAACTGAGAGAAAACAAAGTAGATTTCAACAGGCTGGTGAGAGAAATGAAAAACAACACAGAGGAAACAGAGGAGCCTTCAGTTGAAGAAGAGTGGACTGAGATGAGCCACATCCTAGAAGAGGCTGCTACCAGGGTTTGTGGAAAGACAAGAGGAGGCAGACCGAGGGAAAATGAAGAGTGGTGGTGGGATATGGACGTTCAGGAAACACTGAAGGAAAAGAAAAAAGCATACAAGACACTGAAAGATGGCACTGGAGAATTACAAGAATATAAGAGACTAAAGAAGGTAGCAAAAAGAAGTGTAGCAAGAGCAAAGGAAAGAGCCTGGAAAGAATGGTATGAGAAACTTGAAACAAAAGGAGAGGACCAAATCTACAAGATTGCTAAACATCGAGCGAGACAGAAAAAAGATATTATCCGGGTGGCAGTACTCAAGGATGGAGAAGGCAGAGTCTTGATTAAAGAACAGATCAAGCAAAGATGGCTGGAGTACTTCAAAAATCTGTTAAATGTAGAAAATGAGAGGGAGAACCTAGTGGAGGCAGACGTAGTGTGTGGACCAATCCAAGAAATTTCAGTAAAAGAAGTGACAAGCTATCAAAGAGATGAAAGTGGGCAAAGCAACTGGACCATCAGGAATAGCAGCAGAACACTTTAAGAACCTTGATGAAGAGGGGATTCAGTGGCTGACGAGATTGCTAAACAATATTGCAAAGGAAGAGAATTCCAGAAGAATGGACAAAAAGCAGTATGGTTACCATCTATAAGGAGAAAGGAGACCCAGTGGAGTGTAAAAACTATAGAGGAATAAAACTTCTGGAACATGGATTGAAAATCCTGGAAAACATTCTGGACAAGAGACTCAGGAAGATAGTCAGGATCCACAACTCACAATTTGGATTCTCAGTGGGGAAAAGCACAACAGATGCCATTTTTGTGATGAGACAGTTACAGGAGAAGACACTAGAGAAAGGGAAAAAGCTGTATGTGGCCTTTCTGGACTTGGAGAAGGTATATGACCGTGTGCCCAGAGAGGTGGTGTATTGGTGCTTGAGGAAGAAAGGAGTACCAGAAAGCATGGTGAAGTTAGTTCAAGCAACCTATAGAGATGCAACTACGAAGATGATAACACAACGGGGAGAGACAAAAGAGTTTGAAATCACAGTTGGAGTACACCAAGGATCAGCACTAAGTCCTTTCCTTTTCATAAACATTATTGACACACTGACAGAGGAGGTAAGAACAGAAGTGCCTTGGGAACTCATCTTTGCTGATGTGGCACTGATGGCAGATTCAGAAGTAGAACTACAGGAGAAAGTGTTCAAATGGCAGAGGAGTCTGGAAAAGGGTGGACTGAAAATGAATGCAGAAAAATCTGAAATAATGGTAATAGAGAGAAGAGGAGATACTATGACCAATGTTGAGGAGACAAATGGAGGAAAACTGAAACAAGTTGATGGCTTTAAATACCTTGGATCAAAACTGGTAAAGGGAGGAGAAACACTGGAGGCAGTAAAACAGAGTGAAAGCTAGATGGAACAAGTGGAGAGAAATAACTGGAATAATCTGTGACAGGAAAATTCCTAGAAAGTTAAAGTGCAAAATGTACAAGACTGTGATTAGACCTGTACTACTATATGGAGCTGAATGCTTGGCAGTTGGAAAGAGGGAAGAGAACTTGATGAGAAGAACTGAAATGAGGATGTTGAGATGAATTCTGCAGATTTCAATGAAGGATAAGATCAGAAATGAAGAAATCTGTAGACGATGTAGGGTGGTGGATGTGGTTGAGAAGAGGCGAGGTTACGGTGGTATGGACATATCATGAGGAGGGATGTTGAGGAAGAAACAAAGAGGGTAATGGAATTTGAGGTGGAAGGTAACAGAGGAAGAGGCAGGCCTAGAAAGAGATGGATAGATTGTGTGAGAAAAGATATGGAGGTATGTGAAGTGAGTGAGGAAGATGTGCTCGACAGAGACAAGTGGAGAAGAGCAACCAAAGCAGCTGACCCCAGGACAGTCTGGGACTAAGGCTGTGAAAAAGAAGACTTATCAGCCATAACACCCAGTCTACTGTTGCTGTCCGTTCTGTGCCCTTCCATGCCGATATAATTTTATCATAAGTTAACGAAAAACCTGGCTGAACACTCACTAAAAGTTGCTGACATTCACCCCATGCATGTTTCCCTGTTACACATTCCCAAAACACGTGTCTTAATGTTTCAGTTTTCTCACATTTTGGATATGGACAGTGTTTGGCTTTAGTAAGATTATCTCGATACATCACCTCCCTTACCGGGAGGCGATTCTACACGCTTAACCAGTTCAAATCTTTGTAGCAACTGTCCAGGCCTATGGGTTGAACCCTCACCCAATGCTCTTTTTTCTTCCCTATTAAGGTAGTGTCTGATCGCACATTGACCAGGTCATAAAGGGCTTTTTGCTGCACACATATTGTCTCCTTCTTCCCCTCTGGATGGTTTTTCAACCACTTCCCGGCGTGCTTGTAATGCCAAGGGATTACATCCGCTTTAGGACCTGAGTTGCATATCGGTCTCAGCTGTGGCATGGTCCAGGTAAACCATAGCCTGACAAAATATTGGCTCTTATGTGTCACGTCTGCTTGTAAGGCTTTGCATAAACAGGAAACATAAATGGCGTCTAATTTAAGGGGGATGTTGGGTACATCCCTCCCTCCCTCCTCTATTTTCCTGTACATGTCCATCCTTTGAATATACTCATATTTAGTACTCCAAATGAAATTGAAGACAGATCTTACCACCTCCTTTCTATGTAACGGAGGTAACGGAAAAACATATGCTAGAAAGATTAAATAAAGATGATAAAACGTCTTTTACCTTTCCTGTGTAAGACAACTGTATGTCTTTTCAGCGGCCCAATTTTACCTTTAAAATATTCAATTTCTCCATCCAGTTTAAGTGAGCTGACCCACATGTGGCAAAGTTCACCCCAAATATCTTGACACTAAGGTCAATCCTCCTGTTGCTTCTTTTCGGGTCTTCCAAATGCCAAAATATTTCATCTGACTTTTGGCAGTGTTAATTTTAGCCCCTGTCGCCTGCCCAAAGAAATGACAAACCTCAATCGCTCTCAAAAGTCCCCTGTCTGAGTCCAGCAGCAGAGCGATGTTGTCCGCATAAGCAGCTAGCTTTGCCTGCTGACCCCTTCTTCCTGGGATTACTATGCCCGATATCTCCTTGTGTGCACGGATCAGTTCTAACAGGGGCTCCAAATAAATCACATACAATAACGGAGACAAAGGACATCCTTGTCTTACCCCCTTCCTTATGTCAATAAAATCCCCCAAGAATCCATTGATGTTAACACGGGTACCGACATTGGAATACAGCTGCCTCAACCAACCAATAAACTTTCTTCCAAAACCAGACCTCTCCAGGACTTTCCATAAGAAGTCATGGCTTAATCGATCAAAAGCCTTCTCCTGGTCGAGACTTACTAAAATCAAGGGCAAGTGCCTGTCCTTGACCCAGCTGATCGTGTCTCTTAAGTGTAGGTTCCAAATCAGAGACCGACCCTTCACACCACACGTTTGATCATTTTCGATGATTTCAGCCAGAACCTCATGTAGTCTTAAACAGAGAATTTTTGCCAGAACCTTATAGTCGGTTGTCAACAGCTGGATAGGTCTCCAATTCCCTAAATAAGTTTTGTCTCCCTTTTTATAGAGCAAAGACGACACGCTGGTCTTCATTGTCGGTCCTAAGCCTTCCCCTCCCAGTAAGTCTTTATAAACTGCCCACAATGCATTCTTAATTAAAGGCCAGAAAGTTTAATAAATTCAACCATCTATTCCAGGAACTTTCTTCCTCCCTAAACTATGGAGTGCTTTCTCCACTTCCTCTAGGGACAAATCCTCCTCTTATCTTGTCCTACTCCCATCTGAAATCTTGACTTGTAAAACATTCAAGACCTCATCTATGTTTCCTGAGGCTACTTCTTCCTTAAAGAAATCTTCATAAAATTTAGTGGCTACCTTCACCATTTCCCTGGCCTCCACAGTGATGCCACCACTCTTTGTCTGAATACCTTCGAATGTCATTTTCTTCTGGTCCTTTCGGACCATTTCGAAAAGACAAGACAGGTTTCCCTCACTACATTCTAAGGAGAAGTTCCTTAACTTAAAAAGAACTTCTGGCTCTCTCCATATATAAGATTTTTAACTCATTCTTAAGTTACGGATTTCCTCCTTATCTATCCTCGTTCCACTACCCTTCTGTTCATATAAGTCTTCCAATTTACTTTGTAAATTGGAGATTCCTTTCCTCTTTCCTTTTCCTACTTCTGCAGTACCTAATGGTTTCCTTTTTTACCCACCTCTTAACATCCTCCCACCAATCTACAGTGTTATCATATAAGGCCCTCCTCGCTTCCCACTTTTTCCAACAGGAGGCAATCAAGTTTTTATAATCTTCCTCTATTAAGATTATAGTGTTTAATTTCCAAAACCCAGAACCATAAAGGACCTTATCTCCCTTAAACAACCTTAACCAAATCATGGTCTGAAAACCAGGCTGGGAAAACTGTAGATTAGATAGTCTCCAAACTTCGCGAAAGAAAAACGTAATCAAGCCTTTTTTCCCACTCCTTGGCTATTACTCCAAGTCGGTCTCTTACCCCCTCCACCATTGTGTGCTACACTATCTACGTAATTTGAAAACGGGGAACAAATTTTTCTTGTTCCTACTGACGTATCAGAAGATAGGTCCTCATTCAGATCTCCACCCAAAATGATCCTCTTATTGGTCATCAATAGTGGCTCCAGTGCTATAAAGAAGTTCTTCCTTAGCCTTCTTTGTGCAGGAGCGTATACGTTAATTAACTTCAGGCTTTCCCTCCCTATCTGTCCATCAACCACTAACACTCGTCCTGGAATGACAACAAAAGAATTAACCAAATTAAAACATTCATTCCCAATGAGAATACCCAGACCGGCCGAATGAATTCCACCAGAGCTCCATCTTGAGGCATTCTCACCCCACATTTTAGAGAGACGCCTACTATCCCCCTCGCCCTTGACGTGAACTTCCTGTAAAAAGTAAAAATCTGACCTCAAAGTCTTAAAAAAAAAAGGGTCCTAAGACCCCTTACATTAATAGTACAAATGGACAAACTATCCATAAGGGCTGAGTAGGTTGTCTAAATCGCTATTCCCCTGTACACCCACAAAGGGCCCTGGAGTTAAACACTCTCCAGAGCTGACCAGGCTAATGTCATAAAGGAAGGAATGGACAAAATCTCCGGAGAGCCTGTCTCCAGGCTTGTTTCCTCGACTATCTGGCCGGAAAAATCTTCCAGCCTCTCCTCTTCCCTCCTCTCTTCACCTTCCCCCTCCCCTATCCCCTCCTGCACTTTGCCTAACTCCTCCTCCTCCTTCTCCTACTCCTTCAGCTGCGTAACAGCCAGAATCCCCTGTTCACTGAAACTCTGAAGGGATGGTCCCAACTCAAATAACGTAGATATCCCTTCCTTACTCCTTTTCTCCTCATGGGAGTCGAATTCATCACTAGAACCATCCCTTACCCGTTTCGCAGGTTCCCCAATCGATTCATAGAAGCTTGCCCTTTGTGCCTTGTTCTTTTTCTTCCTCCTAAGCTCTGTAAGCTTTGCACAACCTGTCGCTATCTTACTGGGCCCTGCTACATCACCCGAACCGACCTCCTCACCACAAACATCCTCACGTTCACTCCCCCTATCATTCAAACAATCCTCACCTTCAATATCCTTACTCGATAGAGCAGATTCTTCTAACCCAAACCCTATAGTTGTACTAGGTCTCTCCTCCTCATCGGAGATTAACAGGGCAGTATACCAATTTGCCTGTGCTAAGGAAAGATCTCCCCTCCCTGGACCTTTTCTGGAACCCCCTCCCCGCTTTCTCCAAGTCCCCAATGTCGACCACTCAAAAGGGTCAACCCTCCCTTCCTCAGTCACTTGGTTGTCTACTTCCAGAAGTCCAGGTGCCGCCGCCTCTGATGGTGAGACCGTCTGTCCCTCTCCGGCTGTCGTGTCTTCAAAGGATCCAACTTTTCTCCCATTGCAGGTTCTTCTGTCTCCTGGGATGCCACAGGCCGCTGCCAGACGTTCGCCGCCATGTCACCCACATCCTTGCCAAGTAAGTTTTTTCCCCTAACAACGTCCGCAAAACTTCTAGCTCTTTTTGCACAGTCTTTGAATACATGCCTGCAAAGATTACACACTAGGGCGCTGTTGCAATCCTTAGCTAGGTGGCCAAGCTTCCCGCACCTCCTACAGGCTACCTCCTTACATTGACTGAACATGTCCATGCCCGCCACAGTTTCGGCACATTAACTTCTGTCCGGGGTAGTACATATAACCACGGTTTGCCCTGATGGAAAAGAAGGCGGGTGGATGCAACAGTCCCCCTTATACCCTGGGGCTTGGCCTCAAACAGACTGCATATGATCTCTTTCACATCCAGAACCCTTTGGCATCAATGATTTTCCTGCATGCCTCTTGCACGTTGACAAACTGCCTCAGAAAAGTAACAATGTCCTCCTCTAGCATGTGGGGGTTGTACATATGCACAGTCAATGTGCGCATTTCTCTGGCAAACAGAGGTTCAATATAAAACTTGTCAAGAGGCGCCTGCTCTTTTAGACTTTGAGTCTTGGACCAGAATTCATCACAAAGGTTACCAGAATACAAGGTGATATCATATGTGCCCTTCCAGTAAAAGTCTTGCAAGCATAAAACATTTTCCTTTTTGACACCCAAGATCTTGTACAAAATGTCTTTCTCGAAGACACTCCTATCCATCCATCCTTCTCTATCTCCTGCTTTCAGCACAAAATGCACCGTAACATTCATTTGTCCCTCACGGGACAATGAAGGTCTGGCCCCCATTCCCGACGTCTTCTTACTGGCTTCCAAAGTCATCTGGGAGCCCCACCTTCACCCCCTGGGCTAAACCCAGAATGATTCCAGTGGTGGCTCGACAATGTTACCAGCAATTGTTCCTCCAAGTGACTGGACTCCTCCTCCACCGGTAAAGTCTCCTTCCCTGCAGGTCGTCTCTCACAAAGCTATCTGCTCTCCGCCGTCGCCCTTCTCGTACTCCTGAAAAAGTCGTCCGGCCGCGGTCACGCCACACACCTTCTGATCTTGGCCAAAAAGGCCGAGAAGCGATGCCCCTGAAGGCGTGGACTGATGCGCGGGCGTTCCGCTGGCACCCAGTGGCGCAGGCCGACTCCTCTGGATCCCAGGACCCTCGCAGCTGCCGGCCTCCCTGCAGCCAGAGACCTGCCGCCGGACTCTGCTCCCCCTCTCTCTTGCCCGCCTGCCTGCCTTCCTTCCTGCCCCCTTCCTGAGACGGGGAGGGGGAGAGAGAGACACTGACATACAGATGGACGAGAGACGAGACTGGAGAAGAAGGAGCTCCAGTCCACCTCGCTTGCTTGCTAGCTATGTCTGTCTTTTCACCGCTGAGAGAAGGTAGTGCACCGTTCACGGAGGCGCTGCAATACCGGGCCGATGCGTGGAGAGGACGGAGCAAGCTCCTGATCCAGCTCCCTGTTCCAAAAATCCGTTTAATATGTAGTCCCATGGGGGACGTATCGGATATTAAACTGATAAGAACAGATTTTTTATTTTTTTATTAGAAAACAGTTCTTATAAATAACATATCAACAATTTTATAACAACAAACCACTCCATATACCCTCATATACCACTCCATAACCCTGCCCCCCTCCTTAGATTTTTGCCAGTCTCTGCGCCAGCAAACCCTTTCCCCTTTTAGTAATAGGGATTCCCAACACCTCACAAAATTATTCCACAACGTCCATACACTCACCATTATTCTTTCCATTAACACGAAAACCGATCACCTGGTCTTTGTCCACCATATACTCCACATAGAAGTCTGGGTACTTCTGTTCTATGAAGCGCAATGCCTTCAGCAAACCCCTAGTTTTAGCCCTACAAAGGGGGAATGACATCGCAGGTATACAAAACCCTTCTCTTCTCGGCCTTTTGGCTAAGATCAAGTTCAAGTAGGATGCCCGCAGTTCTTGTCTTTCCAAAGGCCTAGAAGGCGATCGAAGATCCTGAAGAGTGCTTGAGCTGGTATCGCTCTAGGTTGAGCCTAGGGGGTTAAGGCCAAGCAGTAGCTGAGCTGGGTGGGATCCGGCAGCAACACAGGTACTCATGGCCTACCCACGGAGCTTACTTTCTTCCTCGAGACTCGGAAGCGCTATCCGCTCTCTCTCTCTGTCTCCTTGGCCTCTTGGCTGGGAGCAGGTACACGTGGCCTGCCCGCGGTGCTTGCTTTCTTCCTCGAGACCCAGAAGCACTTTCCGCTCTCCTCTCTCTCTCTCTCCTCCTGTGCCTGCACCTAGCTGGGCTTTGCCCACAAGGACAAAGGCCAGGGCTCCCTCGCTGCTCCTTTAGCAGCTAAACCCTCCTCTCCACAGAACCTTTGCTTTCTTTCTTTCCTTTTTTCCTTTTTCTCCTTTCCAGGAAAGATGGCAGACAAGAGGACACTAATCCGGTTCCACTGGACCATGAAAGCAGAGACGATGCCAACTGCGAAATCCTTAATGACCTTCCTGAGAGGGATCCTGCAGTTGGTGGCCGGAGATCTCTACTGCCTGCAAGACAACAGGGCAGAGAGATACATGGAGGCCTACATGGCCACGGACGCCTCATACAAAAAGGCAACGAAAATGATCAGAGAAAAAGGTAAGTGCCCCGGTTTCTCTGATTTCAGGCCGGAGCCTATGAGGAAGACTAACCAGAGGACCATCACAGTCCTCACATACAACCCCTACGTGCCAACGGAACTGATAACAGCGTACCTAGGGAGGTATGTAACTGTGGTGGGCAAACCGACAGATCAGGGACGATAGCGGCGTCTGGTACGGCAAACGCCAGTACCGAGGACCCAGAGGGTGTCGACGGTTTCCAGCACCCCCTGGCCCGCTTCAACATCGGAGCCGACAGGGGGTGGTACCTTTATTACCCCAGGATGCCGGAATTCTGCAAGAAGTGCAAACAGTCTGGCCACCAGGAGAACACATGTGACATCATCAGATATCGCAACTGTAACAAAGGGGCACCTGGCAAAAACCTGCCGGGCTGCCAAAACGTGTGACGGATGCGGCGCCGAGGGACAACACCTTCGCCAATGTAAGGTAAGCAAACCTTCGTTTGCACAGGTGGTGGAAGCCAGCCGGTAGAAACTGGTCTTGAGACAAAGGGAGAGAGGTGAGAACAAAGAACTCGCACCTCCCCCGCAGAGAACTGAAACTTCCGAGGCCACACCCCCAGCCGCATCGGTGCCACAAGATGGCCGCCAGGACGACGGACAAAATGGCCGACCGGAGGAAGGGCCCTGGATAACTCCCACCAAGAAGGGAAAGAGAAAGCGGGAGAAGAGATGCAGGGTGGATCCACCATCGGAAGGACAAAAGAAAAGAGTGGTGAGGGAGAACAGTTTCCTCGTCCTAGAGGAAATGGAACTTTCCTCCCCCGAGACCCAGGAAAAACAGGAGGAGGCAGCCCAAGAAACAGAACCCTCCCCCCCCGAGGCCCAAAGACAACAGGAAGAGGCAGCCCAGGAAGTCGGAAACCCCTCTCCGGAGGCCCAGGAACAACAGGAAGAGGCAGCCCAGGAAGTGGAGCCCCCCTCCCCCGAGGCCCAGCAGCAACTGGAAGTCCCTGAAACTTCTGGAGAAAGGGAAGAAAAGAGCCTTCCCGAAGCGGTGGCGGAGAGTATCCTCAAGGAAGACGAGGATTACTTTGAAGCCGCCCTGGAGCCGGGACTGATGGTAGGGCTGGACCTGCATTTTTGCTTTTCACTCACCAGCGAGACCTGGAGTGAGCCCAGCATATTCAACCCAGGACCCGAACGAGAGGAGTTACATCTAGGCTAAACTGCCCAGATGTAGACTCCCAAGTTTTCCACTGTAAGTACAAAGAGAGGAGGTTTAACTTTCATTTGTTTAATCATGACAGTAAAACTTACCTTTCTAACAACCAAACGTAAGAGGGCTGAGAGACCCGGTGAAAAGACGGGGAGTCTTTCATGATCTGGCCTCAAAGTCTTTCTCAGTTTGTTTCTTACAGGAGGTCCACCTGAAGGATGAAAGCGACAAGCTGACATTCACCAGGGAATGGACGAAGGGAGAATCATGATGGAGCATAGGAGGGGTCCACTCTTCCGGAATGGGAATCCCCCTCGGAAACACAGAGATGACTCTGGTTTCCTCCTTCTCGGTGGTGCAGGGCCGGATCCTGGTCGCAGACATCGACTGGATGGGGCAGATGTTGAGAGCAATTAACGTCTATGCTCCGACGGGACCTTCTATCCGGAAGGAAGTGTTTGCTGACCTGCACCACCAACAGACAGGTGGTACTCGGCGGGGACTTCAATGTTGACCGGGAGAAGGGGAGCGACGCTAGCTAGGTGCTGCCCTAACGATGCCGGAATGACGTGGAAAAACTCCCGGGGAGTGTGAAGCCGCCTGGACTAGATCTTTATGCACACGACCTGCTCCCTGGAGTCGGCGACGGTGTCCCCGGTGTGGTATTCAACCCGGTGTGGTTGGCTAACACCAACCTGCCGGCATTCGGTCGTGGGTACTGGAAGCTGAACTGGGAGATACTGGAGGAAGACGAATTCAGGGCACTGTTCCGGAAAGACTACGCGAGCTGGGGAGACCTGAGAGACAGCTACAGCTCCGTGGTGGAATGGTGGGAGTCGGTGAAGGACAGGACCCGAACCCTTGCGCAGATGTACTGCGGACAGAAGGCGGCCAGGGAGAGGAAGGAAGCTGCGCAACTCTAGAGACAACTAGAGGAGGAGTACAGCTTGGCTAACGGGGGAGGAGCCTTCAATTTAGCCCGGGCACGGGACCTGAAGGAGAGGCTCCGCAAACTGCACACTGAGAAAAACCAAGGCTTTCCTGGTAAAGGCACAAAGGGAGCATTATGAAAATAATGAAACCTGTTCCTCTTATTTCTTCAATCAGGTCCGAGGAGCCCAGAAAAAGAGGGTTATCCACAGCCTGAGACGGGGAGATGGAGAGGAAGTGCTGGACGAGAGCGACAATGTAGAAGCGGCCACCGCTTTCTACACGGAGCTCTTTTCAGAAAAGCAGACGGAGGTGGAGGCAGGTGATGCTTTTCTGGAGGGGCTGACGGCACGAGTACCGGAGGAGGTGAGGGAGAACTTGGAGGGTCCGATCACGGCCGAGGAGCTGAAGGCGGCGCTCTTGTCCATGGAGAATGACAAGGTTTCAGGGCCGGACGGACTCCCCAAGGAATTCTACACCTGCTTCTGGGACACCCTGGCGGCAGATCTGGTGGAAGTGGCGCAGGAGATCTTCCGCCGGGGGAAACTTGGAGACACCATGAGGGAGGGCGTCATCTCCCTGCTCTTCAAGGGAGGAGATGCCGCCAACCTCAAAAACTGGAGGCCGATCACGATGCTCTGCGTGGACGTAAAGATCCTGTCCAAGCTTCTGACCGGCAGACTGAGAACCGCCCTCCCCCATATCATCCACAGCGACCAGATGTGTGGGGTGGAAGGGTGGTCCGTCAGCTCGAACCTCCAGCTGACCAGAGATGCCATCGCCTGGGCTGAGGACAAGAACATGCCCATGAAGGTGGTCAGCCTGGACCAGGAGAAAGCCTTCGACAGAGTGAACCACAGCTATCTGTTCAGGGTGCTGGAACGCTTCGGTTTCGGCCGCTGGATTAAGATTCTGTACTCTGACATGGGCAGCAGAGTGAACGTGAACGGAAACCTGGGGGATTTCATTCCCCAGGAATCCGGCGTACGACAGGGCTGCCCCCTTTC
>NW_028291502.1:0-140441 GCF_059453375.1 Lepisosteus platostomus | reverse complement strand
AAGAGTACTGTAACTGCCCCATAACTTACATGGGGTTGACCAAACTTGCAGAAACATGTTTATTTCTGCTGAAAAACATGTTTTTACACTTTCTGCACACTGGGGTTAAGAGCTGAGTGTGTGGGCTCTTCTGAGCTTTGCAGTTACATAGGGATTCAGTTGGCTGAAAAAACGCGTTTATTTCGGGCTGAAAAACACGTTTTGAAAAGTGTGCTGTTACTGCCCCATAACTTACATTGGGTTGACCAAACTTGCAGAAACATGTTTATTTCTGCTGAAAAACATGTTTTGACACTTTCTGCACACTGGGGTTAAGAGCAGAGTGTGTGGGCTCTTCTGAGCCTTGCAGTTACATAGGGATTCAGTTGTCTGAAAAAACGCGTTTATTTCGGGCTGAAAAACACGTTTTGAAAAGTGTACTGTAACTGCCCCATAACTTACATGGGGTTGACCAAACTTGCAGAAACATGTTTATTTCTGCTGAAAAACATGTTTTGACACTTTCTGCACACTGGGGTTAAGAGCAGAGTGTGTGGGCTCTTCTGAGCCTTGCAGTTACATAGGGATTCAGTTGTCTGAAAAAACGCGTTTATTTCGGGCTGAAAAACACGTTTTGAAAAGAGTACTGTAACTGCCCCATAACTTACATGGGGTTGACCAAACTTGCAGAAACATGTTTATTTCTGCTGAAAAACATGTTTTGACACTTTCTGCACACTGGGGTTAAGAGCTGAGTGTGTGGGCTCTTCTGAGCTTTGCAGTTACATAGGGATTCAGTTGTCTGAAAAAACGCGTTTATTTCGGGCTGAAAAACACGTTTTGAAAAGTGTACTGTAACTGCCCCGTAACTTACATGGGGTTGATCAAACTTGCAGAAACATGTTTATTTCTGCTGAAAAACACATTTTGACACTTTCTGCACACTGGGGTTAAGAGCAGAGTGTGTGGGCTCTTCTGAGCCTTGCAGTTACATAGGGATTCAGTTGGCTGAAAAAACGCGTTTATTTCGGGCTGAAAAACACGTTTTGAAAAAAGTGCTGTTACTGCCCCATAACTTACATGGGGTTGACCAAACTTGCAGAAACATGTTTATTTCTGCTGAAAAACATGTTTTGACACTTTCTGCACACTGGGGTTAAGAGCAGAGTGTGTGGGCTCTTCTGAGCCTTGCAGTTACATAGGGATTCAGTTGTCTGAAAAAACGCGTTTATTTCGGGCTGAAAAACACGTTTTGAAAAGTGTACTATAACTGCCCCATAACTTACATGGGGTTGACCAAACTTGCAGAAACATGTTTATTTCTGCTGAAAAACATGTTTTGACACTTTCTGCACACTGGGGTTAAGAGCTGAGTGTGTGGGCTCTTCTGAGCTTTGCAGTTACATAGGGATTCAGTTGTCTGAAAAAACGCGTTTATTTCGGGCTGAAAAACACGTTTTGAAAAGTGTACTGTAACTGCCCCATAACTTACATGGGGTTGACCAAACTTGCAGAAACATGTTTATTTCTGCTGAAAAACATGTTTTGACACTTTCTGCACACTGGGGTTAAGAGCTGAGTGTGTGGGCTCTTCTGAGCTTTGCAGTTACATAGGGATTCAGTTGTCTGAAAAAACGCGTTTATTTCGGGCTGAAAAACACGTTTTGATAAAAGTGCTGTTACTGCCCCATAACTTACATGGGGTTGACCAAACTTGCAGAAACATGTTTATTTCTGCTGAAAAACATGTTTTGACACTTTCTGCACACTGGGGTTAAGAGCAGAGTGTGTGGGCTCTTCTGAGCCTTGCAGTTACATAGGGATTCAGTTGTCTGAAAAAACGCGTTTATTTCGGGCTGAAAAACACGTTTTGAAAAGTGTACTATAACTGCCCCATAACCTACATGGGGTTGACCAAACTTGCAGAAACATGTTTATTTCTGCTGAAAAACATGTTTTGACACTTTCTGCACACTGGGGTTAAGAGCTGAGTGTGTGGGCTCTTCTGAGCTTTGCAGTTACATAGGGATTCAGTTGTCTGAAAAAACGCGTTTATTTCGGGCTGAAAAACACGTTTTGAAAAGTGTACTGTAACTGCCCCATAACTTACATGGGGTTGACCAAACTTGCAGAAACATGTTTATTTCTGCTGAAAAACATGTTTTTACACTTTCTGCACACTGGGGTTAAGAGCTGAGTGTGTGGGCTCTTCTGAGCTTTGCAGTTACATAGGGATTCAGTTGTCTGAAAAAACGCGTTTATTTCGGGCTGAAAAACACGTTTTGAAAAGTGTACTGTAACTGCCCCATTACTTACATGGGGTTGACCAAACTTGCAGAAACATGTTTATTTCTGCTGAAAAACACGTTTTGACACTTTCTGCACACTGGGGTTAAGAGCAGAGTGTGTGGGCTCTTCTGAGCTTTGCAGTTACATAGGGATTCAGTTGTCTGAAAAAACGCGTTTATTTCGGGCTGAAAAACAAGTTTTGAAAAGTGTACTGTAACTGCCCCATAACTTACATGGGGTTGACCAAACTTGCAGAAACATGTTTATTTCTGCTGAAAAACACGTTTTGACACTTTCTGCACACTGGGGTTAAGAGCAGAGTGTGTGGGCTCTTCTGAGCCTAGCAGTTACATAGGGATTCAGTTGGCTGAAAAAACGCGTTTATTTCGGGCTGAAAAACACGTTTTGAAAAAAGTGCTTTTACTGCCCCATAACTTACATGGGGTTGACCAAACTTGCAGAAACATGTTTATTTCTGCTGAAAAACATGTTTTGACACTTTCTGCACACTGGGGTTAAGAGCAGAGTGTGTGGGCTCTTCTGAGCCTTGCAGTTACATAGGGATTCAGTTGTCTGAAAAAACGCGTTTATTTCGGGCTGAAAAACACGTTTTGAAAAGAGTACTGTAACTGCCCCATAACTTACATGGGGTTGACCAAACTTGCAGAAACATGTTTATTTCTGCTGAAAAACATGTTTTGACACTTTCTGCACACTGGGGTTAAGAGCTGAGTGTGTGGGCTCTTCTGAGCTTTGCAGTTACATAGGGATTCAGTTGTCTGAAAAAACGCGTTTATTTCGGGCTGAAAAACACGTTTTGAAAAGTGTACTGTAACTGCCCCATAACTTACATGGGGTTGACCAAACTTGCAGAAACATGTTTATTTCTGCTGAAAAACATGTTTTTACACTTTCTGCACACTGGGGTTAAGAGCTGAGTGTGTGGGCTCTTCTGAGCTTTGCAGTTACATAGGGATTCAGTTGTCTGAAAAAACGCGTTTATTTCGGGCTGAAAAACACGTTTTGAAAAGTGTACTGTAACTGCCCCATTACTTACATGGGGTTGACCAAACTTGCAGAAACATGTTTATTTCTGCTGAAAAACACGTTTTGACACTTTCTGCACACTGGGGTTAAGAGCAGAGTGTGTGGGCTCTTCTGAGCTTTGCAGTTACATAGGGATTCAGTTGTCTGAAAAAACGCGTTTATTTCGGGCTGAAAAACACGTTTTGAAAAGTGTACTGTAACTGCCCCATA
This sequence comes from Lepisosteus platostomus, assembly GCF_059453375.1. Taxonomy (NCBI): domain Eukaryota; kingdom Metazoa; phylum Chordata; class Actinopteri; order Semionotiformes; family Lepisosteidae; genus Lepisosteus; species Lepisosteus platostomus. Next base: position 136,916 of record NW_028291502.1, on the reverse strand, counting down.
ACTTACATGGGGTTGACCAAACTTGCAGAAACATGTTTATTTCTGCTGAAAAACACGTTTTGACACTTTCTGCACACTGGGGTTAAGAGCAGAGTGTGTGGGCTCTTCTGAGCCTTGCAGTTACATAGGGATTCAGTTGGCTGAAAAAACGCGTTTATTTCGGGCTGAAAAACACGTTTTGAAAAAAGTGCTTTTACTGCCCCATAACTTACATGGGGTTGACCAAACTTGCAGAAACATGTTTATTTCTGCTGAAAAACATGTTTTGACACTTTCTGCACACTGGGGTTAAGAGCAGAGTGTGTGGGCTCTTCTGAGCCTTGCAGTTACATAGGGATTCAGTTGTCTGAAAAAACGCGTTTATTTCGGGCTGAAAAACACGTTTTGAAAAGAGTACTGTAACTGCCCCATAACTTACATGGGGTTGACCAAACTTGCAGAAACATGTTTATTTCTGCTGAAAAACATGTTTTGACACTTTCTGCACACTGGGGTTAAGAGCTGAGTGTGTGGGCTCTTCTGAGCTTTGCAGTTACATAGGGATTCAGTTGTCTGAAAAAACGCGTTTATTTCGGGCTGAAAAACACGTTTTGAAAAGTGTACTGTAACTGCCCCATAACTTACATGGGGTTGACCAAACTTGCAGAAACATGTTTATTTCTGCTGAAAAACATGTTTTTACACTTTCTGCACACTGGGGTTAAGAGCTGAGTGTGTGGGCTCTTCTGAGCTTTGCAGTTACATAGGGATTCAGTTGGCTGAAAAAACGCGTTTATTTCGGGCTGAAAAACACGTTTTGAAAAAAGTGCTGTTACTGCCCCATAACTTACATTGGGTTGACCAAACTTGCAGAAACATGTTTATTTCTGCTGAAAAACATGTTTTGACACTTTCTGCACACTGGGGTTAAGAGCAGAGTGTGTGGGCTCTTCTGAGCCTTGCAGTTACATAGGGATTCAGTTGTCTGAAAAAACGCGTTTATTTCGGGCTGAAAAACACGTTTTGAAAAGTGTACTATAACTGCCCCATAACTTACATGGGGTTGACCAAACTTGCAGAAACATGTTTATTTCTGCTGAAAAACATGTTTTGACACTTTCTGCACACTGGGGTTAAGAGCTGAGTGTCTGGGCTCTTCTGAGCTTTGCAGTTACATAGGGATTCAGTTGTCTGAAAAAACGCGTTTATTTCGGGCTGAAAAACACGTTTTGAAAAGTGTACTGTAACTGCCCCATAACTTACATGGGGTTGACCAAACTTGCAGAAACATGTTTATTTCTGCTGAAAAACATGTTTTGACACTTTCTGCACACTGGGGTTAAGAGCAGAGTGTGTGGGCTCTTCTGAGCCTTGCAGTTACATAGGGATTCAGTTGTCTGAAAAAACGCGTTTATTTCGGGCTGAAAAACACGTTTTGAAAAGAGTACTGTAACTGCCCCATAACTTACATGGGGTTGACCAAACTTGCAGAAACATGTTTATTTCTGCTGAAAAACATGTTTTTACACTTTCTGCACACTGGGGTTAAGAGCTGAGTGTGTGGGCTCTTCTGAGCTCTGCAGTTACATAGGGATTCAGTTGGCTGAAAAAACGCGTTTATTTCGGGCTGAAAAACACGTTTTGAAAAAAGTGCTGTTACTGCCCCATAACTTACATGGGGTTGACCAAACTTGCAGAAACATGTTTATTTCTGCTGAAAAACATGTTTTGACACTTTCTGCACACTGGGGTTAAGAGCAGAGTGTGTGGGCTCTTCTGAGCCTTGCAGTTACATAGGGATTCAGTTGTCTGAAAAAACGCGTTTATTTCGGGCTGAAAAACACGTTTTGAAAAGAGTACTGTAACTGCCCCATAACTTACATGGGGTTGACCAAACTTGCAGAAACATGTTTATTTCTGCTGAAAAACATGTTTTTACACTTTCTGCACACTGGGGTTAAGAGCTGAGTGTGTGGGCTCTTCTGACCTTTGCAGTTACATAGGGATTCAGTTGGCTGAAAAAACGCGTTTATTTCGGGCTGAAAAACACGTTTTGAAAAAAGTGCTGTTACTGCCCCATAACTTACATGGGGTTGACCAAACTTGCAGAAACATGTTTATTTCTGCTGAAAAACATGTTTTGACACTTTCTGCACACTGGGGTTAAGAGCTGAGTGTCTGGGCTCTTCTGAGCTTTGCAGTTACATAGGGATTCAGTTGTCTGAAAAAACGCGTTTATTTCGGGCTGAAAAACACGTTTTGAAAAGTGTACTGTAACTGCCCCATAACTTACATGGGGTTGACCAAACTTGCAGAAACATGTTTATTTCTGCTGAAAAACACGTTTTGACACTTTCTGCACACTGGGGTTAAGAGCAGAGTGTGTGGGCTCTTCTGAGCCTTGTAGTTACATAGGGATTCAGTTGTCTGAAAAAAACGCGTTTATTTCGGGCTGAAAAACACGTTTTGAAAAAAGTGCTTTTACTGCCCCATAACTTACATGGGGTTGACCAAACTTGCAGAAACATGTTTATTTCTGCTGAAAAACACGTTTTGACACTTTCTGCACACTGGGGTTAAGAGCAGAGTGTGTGGGCTCTTCTGAGCCTTGTAGTTACATAGGGATTCAGTTGTCTGAAAAAACGCGTTTATTTCGGGCTGAAAAACACGTTTTGAAAAGAGTACTGTAACTGCCCCATAACTTACATGGGGTTGACCAAACTTGCAGAAACATGTTTAATTCTGCTGAAAAACATGTTTTTACACTTTCTGCACACTGGGGTTTAGAGCTGAGTGTGTGGGCTCTTCTGAGCTTTGCAGTTACATAGGGATTCAGTTGTCTGAAAAAACGCGTTTATTTCGGGCTGAAAAACACGTTTTGAAAAGTTTACTGTAACTGCCCCATAACTTACATGGGGTTGACCAAACTTGCAGAAACATGTTTATTTCTGCTGAAAAACATGTTTTTACACTTTCTGCACACTGGGGTTAAGAGCTGAGTGTGTGGGCTCTTCTGAGCTTTGCAGTTACATAGGGATTCAGTTGTCTGAAAAAACGCGTTTATTTCGGGCTGAAAAACACGTTTTGAAAAGTGTACTGTAACTGCCCCATAACTTACATGGGGTTGACCAAACTTGCAGAAACATGTTTATTTCTGCTGAAAAACACGTTTTGACACTTTCTGCACACTGGGGTTAAGAGCAGAGTGTGTGGGCTCTTCTGAGCCTTGCAGTTACATAGGGATTCAGTTGGCTGAAAAAACGCGTTTATTTCGGGCTGAAAAACACGTTTTGAAAAAAGTGCTTTTACTGCCCCATAACTTACATGGGGTTGACCAAACTTGCAGAAACATGTTTATTTCTGCTGAAAAACATGTTTTGACACTTTCTGCACACTGGGGTTAAGAGCAGAGTGTGTGGGCTCTTCTGAGCCTTGCAGTTACATAGGGATTCAGTTGTCTGAAAAAACGCGTTTATTTCGGGCTGAAAAACACGTTTTGAAAAGAGTACTGTAACTGCCCCATAACTTACATGGGGTTGACCAAACTTGCAGAAACATGTTTATTTCTGCTGAAAAACATGTTTTGACACTTTCTGCACACTGGGGTTAAGAGCTGAGTGTGTGGGCTCTTCTGAGCTTTGCAGTTACATAGGGATTCAGTTGTCTGAAAAAACGCGTTTATTTCGGGCTGAAAAACACGTTTTGAAAAGTGTACTGTAACTGCCCCATAACTTACATGGGGTTGACCAAACTTGCAGAAACATGTTTATTTCTGCTGAAAAACATGTTTTTACACTTTCTGCACACTGGGGTTAAGAGCTGAGTGTGTGGGCTCTTCTGAGCTTTGCAGTTACATAGGGATTCAGTTGGCTGAAAAAACGCGTTTATTTCGGGCTGAAAAACACGTTTTGAAAAAAGTGCTGTTACTGCCCCATAACTTACATGGGGTTGACCAAACTTGCAGAAACATGTTTATTTCTGCTGAAAAACATGTTTTTACACTTTCTGCACACTGGGGTTAAGAGCTGAGTGTGTGGGCTCTTCTGAGCTTTGCAGTTACATAGGGATTCAGTTGGCTGAAAAAACGCGTTTATTTCGGGCTGAAAAACACGTTTTGAAAAAAGTGCTGTTACTGCCCCATAACTTACATTGGGTTGACCAAACTTGCAGAAACATGTTTATTTCTGCTGAAAAACATGTTTTGACACTTTCTGCACACTGGGGTTAAGAGCAGAGTGTGTGGGCTCTTCTGAGCCTTGCAGTTACATAGGGATTCAGTTGTCTGAAAAAACGCGTTTATTTCGGGCTGAAAAACACGTTTTGAAAAGTGTACTATAACTGCCCCATAACTTACATGGGGTTGACCAAACTTGCAGAAACATGTTTATTTCTGCTGAAAAACATGTTTTGACACTTTCTGCACACTGGGGTTAAGAGCTGAGTGTCTGGGCTCTTCTGAGCTTTGCAGTTACATAGGGATTCAGTTGTCTGAAAAAACGCGTTTATTTCGGGCTGAAAAACACGTTTTGAAAAGTGTACTGTAACTGCCCCATAACTTACATGGGGTTGACCAAACTTGCAGAAACATTGTTTATTTCTGCTGAAAAACATGTTTTGACACTTTCTGCACACTGGGGTCAAGAGCAGAGTGTGTGGGCTCTTCTGAGCCTTGCAGTTACATAGGGATTCAGTTGTCTGAAAAAACGCGTTTATTTCGGGCTGAAAAACACGTTTTGAAAAGAGTACTGTAACTGCCCCATAACTTACATGGGGTTGACCAAACTTGCAGAAACATGTTTATTTCTGCTGAAAAACATGTTTTTACACTTTCTGCACACTGGGGTTAAGAGCTGAGTGTGTGGGCTCTTCTGAGCTTTGCAGTTACATAGGGATTCAGTTGGCTGAAAAAACGCGTTTATTTCGGGCTGAAAAACACGTTTTGAAAAAAGTGCTGTTACTGCCCCATAACTTACATGGGGTTGACCAAACTTGCAGAAACATGTTTATTTCTGCTGAAAAACATGTTTTGACACTTTCTGCACACTGGGGTTAAGAGCAGAGTGTGTGGGCTCTTCTGAGCCTTGCAGTTACATAGGGATTCAGTTGTCTGAAAAAACGCGTTTATTTCGGGCTGAAAAACACGTTTTGAAAAGTGTACTATAACTGCCCCATAACTTACATGGGGTTGACCAAACTTGCAGAAACATGTTTATTTCTGCTGAAAAACATGTTTTGACACTTTCTGCACACTGGGGTTAAGAGCTGAGTGTCTGGGCTCTTCTGAGCTTTGCAGTTACATAGGGATTCAGTTGTCTGAAAAAACGCGTTTATTTCGGGCTGAAAAACACGTTTTGAAAAGTGTACTGTAACTGCCCCATAACTTACATGGGGTTGACCAAACTTGCAGAAACATGTTTATTTCTGCTGAAAAACACGTTTTGACACTTTCTGCACACTGGGGTTAAGAGCAGAGTGTGTGGGCTCTTCTGAGCCTTGTAGTTACATAGGGATTCAGTTGGCTGAAAAAAACGCGTTTATTTCGGGCTGAAAAACACGTTTTGAAAAAAGTGCTTTTACTGCCCCATAACTTACATGGGGTTGACCAAACTTGCAGAAACATGTTTATTTCTGCTGAAAAACACGTTTTGACACTTTCTGCACACTGGGGTTAAGAGCAGAGTGTGTGGGCTCTTCTGAGCCTTGTAGTTACATAGGGATTCAGTTGTCTGAAAAAACGCGTTTATTTCGGGCTGAAAAACACGTTTTGAAAAAAGTGCTGTTACTGCCCCATAACTTACATGGGGTTGACCAAACTTGCAGAAACATGTTTATTTCTTCTGAAAAACATGTTTTGACACTTTCTGCACACTGGGGTTAAGAGCAGAGTGTGTGGGCTCTTCTGAGCCTTGCAGTTACATAGGGATTCAGTTGTCTGAAAAAACGCGTTCATTTCGGGCTGAAAAACACGTTTTGAAAAGTGTACTATAACTGCCCCATAACTTACATGGGGTTGACCAAACTTGCAGAAACATGTTTATTTCTGCTGAAAAACATGTTTTGACACTTTCTGCACACTGGGGTTAAGAGCTGAGTGTCTGGGCTCTTCTGAGCTTTGCAGTTACATAGGGATTCAGTTGTCTGAAAAAACGCGTTTATTTCGGGCTGAAAAACACGTTTTGAAAAGTGTACTGTAACTGCCCCATAACTTACATGGGGTTGACCAAACTTGCAGAAACATGTTTATTTCTGCTGAAAAACATGTTTTGACACTTTCTGCACACTGGGGTTAAGAGCAGAGTGTGTGGGCTCTTCTGAGCCTTGCAGTTACATAGGGATTCAGTTGTCTGAAAAAACGCGTTTATTTCGGGCTGAAAAACACGTTTTGAAAAGTGTACTGTAACTGCCCCATAACTTACATGGGGTTGACCAAACTTGCAGAAACATGTTTATTTCTGCTGAAAAACATGTTTTGACACTTTCTGCACACTGGGGTTAAGAGCAGAGTGTGTGGGCTCTTCTGAGCCTTGCAGTTACATAGGGATTCAGTTGTCTGAAAAAACGCGTTTATTTCGGGCTGAAAAACACGTTTTGAAAAGAGTACTGTAACTGCCCCATAACTTACATGGGGTTGACCAAACTTGCAGAAACATGTTTATTTCTGCTGAAAAACATGTTTTGACACTTTCTGCACACTGGGGTTAAGAGCTGAGTGTGTGGGCTCTTCTGAGCTTTGCAGTTACATAGGGATTCAGTTGTCTGAAAAAACGCGTTTATTTCGGGCTGAAAAACACGTTTTGAAAAGTGTACTGTAACTGCCCCGTAACTTACATGGGGTTGATCAAACTTGCAGAAACATGTTTATTTCTGCTGAAAAACACATTTTGACACTTTCTGCACACTGGGGTTAAGAGCAGAGTGTGTGGGCTCTTCTGAGCCTTGCAGTTACATAGGGATTCAGTTGGCTGAAAAAACGCGTTTATTTCGGGCTGAAAAACACGTTTTGAAAAAAGTGCTGTTACTGCCCCATAACTTACATGGGGTTGACCAAACTTGCAGAAACATGTTTATTTCTGCTGAAAAACATGTTTTGACACTTTCTGCACACTGGGGTTAAGAGCAGAGTGTGTGGGCTCTTCTGAGCCTTGCAGTTACATAGGGATTCAGTTGTCTGAAAAAACGCGTTTATTTCGGGCTGAAAAACACGTTTTGAAAAGTGTACTATAACTGCCCCATAACTTACATGGGGTTGACCAAACTTGCAGAAACATGTTTATTTCTGCTGAAAAACATGTTTTGACACTTTCTGCACACTGGGGTTAAGAGCTGAGTGTGTGGGCTCTTCTGAGCTTTGCAGTTACATAGGGATTCAGTTGTCTGAAAAAACGCGTTTATTTCGGGCTGAAAAACACGTTTTGAAAAGTGTACTGTAACTGCCCCATAACTTACATGGGGTTGACCAAACTTGCAGAAACATGTTTATTTCTGCTGAAAAACATGTTTTGACACTTTCTGCACACTGGGGTTAAGAGCTGAGTGTGTGGGCTCTTCTGAGCTTTGCAGTTACATAGGGATTCAGTTGTCTGAAAAAACGCGTTTATTTCGGGCTGAAAAACACGTTTTGATAAAAGTGCTGTTACTGCCCCATAACTTACATGGGGTTGACCAAACTTGCAGAAACATGTTTATTTCTGCTGAAAAACATGTTTTGACACTTTCTGCACACTGGGGTTAAGAGCAGAGTGTGTGGGCTCTTCTGAGCCTTGCAGTTACATAGGGATTCAGTTGTCTGAAAAAACGCGTTTATTTCGGGCTGAAAAACACGTTTTGAAAAGTGTACTATAACTGCCCCATAACTTACATGGGGTTGACCAAACTTGCAGAAACATGTTTATTTCTGCTGAAAAACATGTTTTGACACTTTCTGCACACTGGGGTTAAGAGCTGAGTGTGTGGGCTCTTCTGAGCTTTGCAGTTACATAGGGATTCAGTTGTCTGAAAAAACGCGTTTATTTCGGGCTGAAAAACACGTTTTGAAAAGTGTACTGTAACTGCCCCATAACTTACATGGGGTTGACCAAACTTGCAGAAACATGTTTATTTCTGCTGAAAAACATGTTTTTACACTTTCTGCACACTGGGGTTAAGAGCTGAGTGTGTGGGCTCTTCTGAGCTTTGCAGTTACATAGGGATTCAGTTGTCTGAAAAAACGCGTTTATTTCGGGCTGAAAAACACGTTTTGAAAAGTGTACTGTAACTGCCCCATTACTTACATGGGGTTGACCAAACTTGCAGAAACATGTTTATTTCTGCTGAAAAACACGTTTTGACACTTTCTGCACACTGGGGTTAAGAGCAGAGTGTGTGGGCTCTTCTGAGCTTTGCAGTTACATAGGGATTCAGTTGTCTGAAAAAACGCGTTTATTATGGGCTGAAAAACACGTTTTGAAAAGTGTACTGTAACTGCCCCATAACTTACATGGGGTTGACCAAACTTGCAGAAACATGTTTATTTCTGCTGAAAAACACGTTTTGACACTTTCTGCACACTGGGGTTAAGAGCAGAGTGTGTGGGCTCTTCTGAGCCTTGCAGTTACATAGGGATTCAGTTGGCTGAAAAAACGCGTTTATTTCGGGCTGAAAAACACGTTTTGAAAAAAGTGCTTTTACTGCCCCATAACTTACATGGGGTTGACCAAACTTGCAGAAACATGTTTATTTCTGCTGAAAAACATGTTTTGACACTTTCTGCACACTGGGGTTAAGAGCAGAGTGTGTGGGCTCTTCTGAGCCTTGCAGTTACATAGGGATTCAGTTGTCTGAAAAAACGCGTTTATTTCGGGCTGAAAAACACGTTTTGAAAAGAGTACTGTAACTGCCCCATAACTTACATGGGGTTGACCAAACTTGCAGAAACATGTTTATTTCTGCTGAAAAACAAGTTTTGACACTTTCTGCACACTGGGGTTAAGAGCTGAGTGTGTGGGCTCTTCTGAGCTTTGCAGTTACATAGGGATTCAGTTGTCTGAAAAAACGCGTTTATTTCGGGCTGAAAAACACGTTTTGAAAAGTGTACTGTAACTGCCCCATAACTTACATGGGGTTGACCAAACTTGCAGAAACATGTTTATTTCTGCTGAAAAACATGTTTTTACACTTTCTGCACACTGGGGTTAAGAGCTGAGTGTGTGGGCTCTTCTGAGCTTTGCAGTTACATAGGGATTCAGTTGGCTGAAAAAACGCGTTTATTTCGGGCTGAAAAACACGTTTTGAAAAAAGTGCTGTTACTGCCCCATAACTTACATTGGGTTGACCAAACTTGCAGAAACATGTTTATTTCTGCTGAAAAACATGTTTTGACACTTTCTGCACACTGGGGTTAAGAGCAGAGTGTGTGGGCTCTTCTGAGCCTTGCAGTTACATAGGGATTCAGTTGTCTGAAAAAACGCGTTTATTTCGGGCTGAAAAACACGTTTTGAAAAGTGTACTGTAACTGCCCCATAACTTACATGGGGTTGACCAAACTTGCAGAAACATGTTTATTTCTGCTGAAAAACATGTTTTGACACTTTCTGCACACTGGGGTTAAGAGCAGAGTGTGTGGGCTCTTCTGAGCCTTGCAGTTACATAGGGATTCAGTTGTCTGAAAAAACGCGTTTATTTCGGGCTGAAAAACACGTTTTGAAAAGAGTACTGTAACTGCCCCATAACTTACATGGGGTTGACCAAACTTGCAGAAACATGTTTATTTCTGCTGAAAAACATGTTTTGACACTTTCTGCACACTGGGGTTAAGAGCTGAGTGTGTGGGCTCTTCTGAGCTTTGCAGTTACATAGGGATTCAGTTGTCTGAAAAAACGCGTTTATTTCGGGCTGAAAAACACGTTTTGAAAAGTGTACTGTAACTGCCCCGTAACTTACATGGGGTTGATCAAACTTGCAGAAACATGTTTATTTCTGCTGAAAAACACATTTTGACACTTTCTGCACACTGGGGTTAAGAGCAGAGTGTGTGGGCTCTTCTGAGCCTTGCAGTTACATAGGGATTCAGTTGGCTGAAAAAACGCGTTTATTTCGGGCTGAAAAACACGTTTTGAAAAAAGTGCTGTTACTGCCCCATAACTTACATGGGGTTGACCAAACTTGCAGAAACATGTTTATTTCTGCTGAAAAACATGTTTTGACACTTTCTGCACACTGGGGTTAAGAGCAGAGTGTGTGGGCTCTTCTGAGCCTTGCAGTTACATAGGGATTCAGTTGTCTGAAAAAACGCGTTTATTTCGGGCTGAAAAACACGTTTTGAAAAGTGTACTATAACTGCCCCATAACTTACATGGGGTTGACCAAACTTGCAGAAACATGTTTATTTCTGCTGAAAAACATGTTTTGACACTTTCTGCACACTGGGGTTAAGAGCTGAGTGTGTGGGCTCTTCTGAGCTTTGCAGTTACATAGGGATTCAGTTGTCTGAAAAAACGCGTTTATTTCGGGCTGAAAAACACGTTTTGAAAAGTGTACTGTAACTGCCCCATAACTTACATGGGGTTGACCAAACTTGCAGAAACATGTTTATTTCTGCTGAAAAACATGTTTTGACACTTTCTGCACACTGGGGTTAAGAGCTGAGTGTGTGGGCTCTTCTGAGCTTTGCAGTTACATAGGGATTCAGTTGTCTGAAAAAACGCGTTTATTTCGGGCTGAAAAACACGTTTTGATAAAAGTGCTGTTACTGCCCCATAACTTACATGGGGTTGACCAAACTTGCAGAAACATGTTTATTTCTGCTGAAAAACATGTTTTGACACTTTCTGCACACTGGGGTTAAGAGCAGAGTGTGTGGGCTCTTCTGAGCCTTGCAGTTACATAGGGATTCAGTTGTCTGAAAAAACGCGTTTATTTCGGGCTGAAAAACACGTTTTGAAAAGTGTACTATAACTGCCCCATAACTTACATGGGGTTGACCAAACTTGCAGAAACATGTTTATTTCTGCTGAAAAACATGTTTTGACACTTTCTGCACACTGGGGTTAAGAGCTGAGTGTGTGGGCTCTTCTGAGCTTTGCAGTTACATAGGGATTCAGTTGTCTGAAAAAACGCGTTTATTTCGGGCTGAAAAACACGTTTTGAAAAGTGTACTGTAACTGCCCCATAACTTACATGGGGTTGACCAAACTTGCAGAAACATGTTTATTTCTGCTGAAAAACATGTTTTTACACTTTCTGCACACTGGGGTTAAGAGCTGAGTGTGTGGGCTCTTCTGAGCTTTGCAGTTACATAGGGATTCAGTTGTCTGAAAAAACGCGTTTATTTCGGGCTGAAAAACACGTTTTGAAAAGTGTACTGTAACTGCCCCATTACTTACATGGGGTTGACCAAACTTGCAGAAACATGTTTATTTCTGCTGAAAAACACGTTTTGACACTTTCTGCACACTGGGGTTAAGAGCAGAGTGTGTGGGCTCTTCTGAGCTTTGCAGTTACATAGGGATTCAGTTGTCTGAAAAAACGCGTTTATTTCGGGCTGAAAAACACGTTTTGAAAAGTGTACTGTAACTGCCCCATAACTTACATGGGGTTGACCAAACTTGCAGAAACATGTTTATTTCTGCTGAAAAACACGTTTTGACACTTTCTGCACACTGGGGTTAAGAGCAGAGTGTGTGGGCTCTTCTGAGCCTTGCAGTTACATAGGGATTCAGTTGGCTGAAAAAACGCGTTTATTTCGGGCTGAAAAACACGTTTTGAAAAAAGTGCTTTTACTGCCCCATAACTTACATGGGGTTGACCAAACTTGCAGAAACATGTTTATTTCTGCTGAAAAACATGTTTTGACACTTTCTGCACACTGGGGTTAAGAGCAGAGTGTGTGGGCTCTTCTGAGCCTTGCAGTTACATAGGGATTCAGTTGTCTGAAAAAACGCGTTTATTTCGGGCTGAAAAACACGTTTTGAAAAGAGTACTGTAACTGCCCCATAACTTACATGGGGTTGACCAAACTTGCAGAAACATGTTTATTTCTGCTGAAAAACAAGTTTTGACACTTTCTGCACACTGGGGTTAAGAGCTGAGTGTGTGGGCTCTTCTGAGCTTTGCAGTTACATAGGGATTCAGTTGTCTGAAAAAACGCGTTTATTTCGGGCTGAAAAACACGTTTTGAAAAGTGTACTGTAACTGCCCCATAACTTACATGGGGTTGACCAAACTTGCAGAAACATGTTTATTTCTGCTGAAAAACATGTTTTTACACTCTGCACACTGGGGTTAAGAGCTGAGTGTGTGGGCTCTTCTGAGCTTTGCAGTTACATAGGGATTCAGTTGGCTGAAAAAACGCGTTTATTTCGGGCTGAAAAACACGTTTTGAAAAAAGTGCTGTTACTGCCCCATAACTTACATTGGGTTGACCAAACTTGCAGAAACATGTTTATTTCTGCTGAAAAACATGTTTTGACACTTTCTGCACACTGGGGTTAAGAGCAGAGTGTGTGGGCTCTTCTGAGCCTTGCAGTTACATAGGGATTCAGTTGTCTGAAAAAACGCGTTTATTTCGGGCTGAAAAACACGTTTTGAAAAGTGTACTATAACTGCCCCATAACTTACATGGGGTTGACCAAACTTGCAGAAACATGTTTATTTCTGCTGAAAAACATGTTTTGACACTTTCTGCACACTGGGGTTAAGAGCTGAGTGTCTGGGCTCTTCTGAGCTTTGCAGTTACATAGGGATTCAGTTGTCTGAAAAAACGCGTTTATTTCGGGCTGAAAAACACGTTTTGAAAAGTGTACTGTAACTGCCCCATAACTTACATGGGGTTGACCAAACTTGCAGAAACATGTTTATTTCTGCTGAAAAACATGTTTTGACACTTTCTGCACACTGGGGTTAAGAGCAGAGTGTGTGGGCTCTTCTGAGCCTTGCAGTTACATAGGGATTCAGTTGTCTGAAAAAACGCGTTTATTTCGGGCTGAAAAACACGTTTTGAAAAGAGTACTGTAACTGCCCCATAACTTACATGGGGTTGACCAAACTTGCAGAAACATGTTTATTTCTGCTGAAAAACATGTTTTTACACTTTCTGCACACTGGGGTTAAGAGCTGAGTGTGTGGGCTCTTCTGAGCTCTGCAGTTACATAGGGATTCAGTTGGCTGAAAAAACGCGTTTATTTCGGGCTGAAAAACACGTTTTGAAAAAAGTGCTGTTACTGCCCCATAACTTACATGGGGTTGACCAAACTTGCAGAAACATGTTTATTTCTGCTGAAAAACATGTTTTGACACTTTCTGCACACTGGGGTTAAGAGCAGAGTGTGTGGGCTCTTCTGAGCCTTGCAGTTACATAGGGATTCAGTTGTCTGAAAAAACGCGTTTATTTCGGGCTGAAAAACACGTTTTGAAAAGTGTACTATAACTGCCCCATAACTTACATGGGGTTGACCAAACTTGCAGAAACATGTTTATTTCTGCTGAAAAACATGTTTTGACACTTTCTGCACACTGGGGTTAAGAGCTGAGTGTCTGGGCTCTTCTGAGCTTTGCAGTTACATAGGGATTCAGTTGTCTGAAAAAACGCGTTTATTTCGGGCTGAAAAACACGTTTTGAAAAGTGTACTGTAACTGCCCCATAACTTACATGGGGTTGACCAAACTTGCAGAAACATGTTTATTTCTGCTGAAAAACACGTTTTGACACTTTCTGCACACTGGGGTTAAGAGCAGAGTGTGTGGGCTCTTCTGAGCCTTGTAGTTACATAGGGATTCAGTTGTCTGAAAAAAACGCGTTTATTTCGGGCTGAAAAACACGTTTTGAAAAAAGTGCTTTTACTGCCCCATAACTTACATGGGGTTGACCAAACTTGCAGAAACATGTTTATTTCTGCTGAAAAACACGTTTTGACACTTTCTGCACACTGGGGTTAAGAGCAGAGTGTGTGGGCTCTTCTGAGCCTTGTAGTTACATAGGGATTCAGTTGTCTGAAAAAACGCGTTTATTTCGGGCTGAAAAACACGTTTTGAAAAAAGTGCTGTTACTGCCCCATAACTTACATGGGGTTGACCAAACTTGCAGAAACATGTTTATTTCTGCTGAAAAACATGTTTTGACACTTTCTGCACACTGGGGTTAAGAGCAGAGTGTGTGGGCTCTTCTGAGCCTTGCAGTTACATAGGGATTCAGTTGTCTGAAAAAACGCGTTCATTTCGGGCTGAAAAACACGTTTTGAAAAGTGTACTATAACTGCCCCATAACTTACATGGGGTTGACCAAACTTGCAGAAACATGTTTATTTCTGCTGAAAAACATGTTTTGACACTTTCTGCACACTGGGGTTAAGAGCTGAGTGTCTGGGCTCTTCTGAGCTTTGCAGTTACATAGGGATTCAGTTGTCTGAAAAAACGCGTTTATTTCGGGCTGAAAAACACGTTTTGAAAAGTGTACTGTAACTGCCCCATAACTTACATGGGGTTGACCAAACTTGCAGAAACATGTTTATTTCTGCTGAAAAACACGTTTTGACACTTTCTGCACACTGGGGTTAAGAGCAGAGTGTGTGGGCTCTTCTGAGCCTTGTAGTTACATAGGGATTCAGTTGTCTGAAAAAACTCGTTTATTTCGGGCTGAAAAACACGTTTTGAAAAAAGTGCTTTTACTGCCCCATAACTTACATGGGGTTGACCAAACTTGCAGAAACATGTTTATTTCTGCTGAAAAACATGTTTTGACACTTTCTGCACACTGGGGTTAAGAGCAGAGTGTGTGGGCTCTTCTGAGCCTTGCAGTTACATAGGGATTCAGTTGTCTGAAAAAACGCGTTTATTTCGGGCTGAAAAACACGTTTTGAAAAGTGTACTATAACTGCCCCATAACTTACATGGGGTTGACCAAACTTGCAGAAACATGTTTATTTCTGCTGAAAAACATGTTTTGACACTTTCTGCACACTGGGGTTAAGAGCTGAGTGTGTGGGCTCTTCTGAGCTTTGCAGTTACATAGGGATTCAGTTGTCTGAAAAAACGCGTTTATTTCGGGCTGAAAAACACGTTTTGAAAAGAGTACTGTAACTGCCCCATAACTTACATGGGGTTGACCAAACTTGCAGAAACATGTTTATTTCTGCTGAAAAACATGTTTTGACACTTTCTGCACACTGGGGTTAAGAGCTGAGTGTGTGGGCTCTTCTGAGCTTTGCAGT
The DNA here is from genome assembly GCF_059453375.1 of Lepisosteus platostomus. Lineage (NCBI taxonomy): Eukaryota > Metazoa > Chordata > Actinopteri > Semionotiformes > Lepisosteidae > Lepisosteus > Lepisosteus platostomus. The sequence goes on along the minus strand of NW_028291502.1, from coordinate 121,755 downwards.
TACATAGGGATTCAGTTGTCTGAAAAAACGCGTTTATTTCGGGCTGAAAAACACGTTTTGAAAAGTGTACTATAACTGCCCCATAACTTACATGGGGTTGACCAAACTTGCAGAAACATGTTTATTTCTGCTGAAAAACATGTTTTGACACTTTCTGCACACTGGGGTTAAGAGCTGAGTGTGTGGGCTCTTCTGAGCTTTGCAGTTACATAGGGATTCAGTTGTGTGAAAAAACGCGTTTATTTCGGGCTGAAAAACACGTTTTGAAAAGTGTACTGTAACTGCCCCATAACTTACATGGGGTTGACCAAACTTGCAGAAACATGTTTATTTCTGCTGAAAAACATGTTTTTACACTTTCTGCACACTGGGGTTAAGAGCTGAGTGTGTGGGCTCTTCTGAGCTTTGCAGTTACATAGGGATTCAGTTGGCTGAAAAAACGCGTTTATTTCGGGCTGAAAAACACGTTTTGAAAAAAGTGCTGTTACTGCCCCATAACTTACATGGGGTTGACCAAACTTGCAGAAACATGTTTATTTCTGCTGAAAAACATGTTTTGACACTTTCTGCACACTGGGGTTAAGAGCAGAGTGTGTGGGCTCTTCTGAGCCTTGCAGTTACATAGGTATTCAGTTGTCTGAAAAAACGCGTTTATTTCGGGCTGAAAAACACGTTTTGAAAAGTGTACTGTAACTGCCCCATAACTTACATGGGGTTGACCAAACTTGCAGAAACATGTTTATTTCTGCTGAAAAACATGTTTTTACACTTTCTGCACACTGGGGTTAAGAGCTGAGTGTGTGGGCTCTTCTGAGCTTTGCAGTTACATAGGGATTCAGTTGTCTGAAAAAACGCGTTTATTTCGGGCTGAAAAACACGTTTTGAAAAGTGTACTGTAACTGCCCCATAACTTACATGGGGTTGACCAAACTTGCAGAAACATGTTTATTTCTGCTGAAAAACACGTTTTGACACTTTCTGCACACTGGGGTTAAGAGCAGAGTGTGTGGGCTCTTCTGAGCCTTGCAGTTACATAGGGATTCAGTTGGCTGAAAAAACGCGTTTATTTCGGGCTGAAAAACACGTTTTGAAAAAAGTGCTTTTACTGCCCCATAACTTACATGGGGTTGACCAAACTTGCAGAAACATGTTTATTTCTGCTGAAAAACATGTTTTGACACTTTCTGCACACTGGGGTTAAGAGCAGAGTGTGTGGGCTCTTCTGAGCCTTGCAGTTACATAGGGATTCAGTTGTCTGAAAAAACGCGTTTATTTCGGGCTGAAAAACACGTTTTGAAAAGAGTACTGTAACTGCCCCATAACTTACATGGGGTTGACCAAACTTGCAGAAACATGTTTATTTCTGCTGAAAAACATGTTTTGACACTTTCTGCACACTGGGGTTAAGAGCTGAGTGTGTGGGCTCTTCTGAGCTTTGCAGTTACATAGGGATTCAGTTGTCTGAAAAAACGCGTTTATTTCGGGCTGAAAAACACGTTTTGAAAAGTGTACTGTAACTGCCCCATAACTTACATGGGGTTGACCAAACTTGCAGAAACATGTTTATTTCTGCTGAAAAACACGTTTTGAAAAGTGTACTGTAACTGCCCCATAACTTACATGGGGTTGACCAAACTTGCAGAAACATGTTTATTTCTGCTGAAAAACATGTTTTTACACTTTCTGCACACTGGGGTTAAGAGCTGAGTGTGTGGGCTCTTCTGAGCTTTGCAGTTACATAGGGATTCAGTTGTCTGAAAAAACGCGTTTATTTCGGGCTGAAAAACACGTTTTGAAAAAAGTGCTGTTACTGCCCCATAACTTACATGGGGTTGACCAAACTTGCAGAAACATGTTTATTTCTGCTGAAAAACATGTTTTGACACTTTCTGCACACTGGGGTTAAGAGCAGAGTGTGTGGGCTCTTCTGAGCCTTGCAGTTACATAGGGATTCAGTTGTCTGAAAAAACGCGTTTATTTCGGGCTGAAAAACACGTTTTGAAAAGTGTACTATAACTGCCCCATAACCTACATGGGGTTGACCAAACTTGCAGAAACATGTTTATTTCTGCTGAAAAACATGTTTTGACACTTTCTGCACACTGGGGTTAAGAGCTGAGTGTCTGGGCTCTTCTGAGCTTTGCAGTTACATAGGGATTCAGTTGTCTGAAAAAACGCGTTTATTTCGGGCTGAAAAACACGTTTTGAAAAGTGTACTGTAACTGCCCCATAACTTACATGGGGTTGACCAAACTTGCAGAAACATGTTTATTTCTGCTGAAAAACACGTTTTGACACTTTCTGCACACTGGGGTTAAGAGCAGAGTGTGTGGGCTCTTCTGAGCCTTGTAGTTACATAGGGATTCAGTTGTCTGAAAAAAACGCGTTTATTTCGGGCTGAAAAACACGTTTTGAAAAAAGTGCTTTTACTGCCCCATAACTTACATGGGGTTGACCAAACTTGCAGAAACATGTTTATTTCTGCTGAAAAACACGTTTTGACACTTTCTGCACACTGGGGTTAAGAGCAGAGTGTGTGGGCTCTTCTGAGCCTTGTAGTTACATAGGGATTCAGTTGTCTGAAAAAACGCGTTTATTTCGGGCTGAAAAACACGTTTTGAAAAAAGTGCTGTTACTGCCCCATAACTTACATGGGGTTGACCAAACTTGCAGAAACATGTTTATTTCTGCTGAAAAACATGTTTTGACACTTTCTGCACACTGGGGTTAAGAGCAGAGTGTGTGGGCTCTTCTGAGCCTTGCAGTTACATAGGGATTCAGTTGTCTGAAAAAACGCGTTCATTTCGGGCTGAAAAACACGTTTTGAAAAGTGTACTATAACTGCCCCATAACTTACATGGGGTTGACCAAACTTGCAGAAACATGTTTATTTCTGCTGAAAAACATGTTTTGACACTTTCTGCACACTGGGGTTAAGAGCTGAGTGTCTGGGCTCTTCTGAGCTTTGCAGTTACATAGGGATTCAGTTGTCTGAAAAAACGCGTTTATTTCGGGCTGAAAAACACGTTTTGAAAAGTGTACTGTAACTGCCCCATAACTTACATGGGGTTGACCAAACTTGCAGAAACATGTTTATTTCTGCTGAAAAACACGTTTTGACACTTTCTGCACACTGGGGTTAAGAGCAGAGTGTGTGGGCTCTTCTGAGCCTTGTAGTTACATAGGGATTCAGTTGTCTGAAAAAACTCGTTTATTTCGGGCTGAAAAACACGTTTTGAAAAAAGTGCTTTTACTGCCCCATAACTTACATGGGGTTGACCAAACTTGCAGAAACATGTTTATTTCTGCTGAAAAACATGTTTTGACACTTTCTGCACACTGGGGTTAAGAGCAGAGTGTGTGGGCTCTTCTGAGCCTTGCAGTTACATAGGGATTCAGTTGTCTGAAAAAACGCGTTTATTTCGGGCTGAAAAACACGTTTTGAAAAGTGTACTATAACTGCCCCATAACTTACATGGGGTTGACCAAACTTGCAGAAACATGTTTATTTCTGCTGAAAAACATGTTTTGACACTTTCTGCACACTGGGGTTAAGAGCTGAGTGTGTGGGCTCTTCTGAGCTTTGCAGTTACATAGGGATTCAGTTGTCTGAAAAAACGCGTTTATTTCGGGCTGAAAAACACGTTTTGAAAAGAGTACTGTAACTGCCCCATAACTTACATGGGGTTGACCAAACTTGCAGAAACATGTTTATTTCTGCTGAAAAACATGTTTTGACACTTTCTGCACACTGGGGTTAAGAGCTGAGTGTGTGGGCTCTTCTGAGCTTTGCAGTTACATAGGGATTCAGTTGTCTGAAAAAACGCGTTTATTTCGGGCTGAAAAACACGTTTTGAAAAGTGTACTATAACTGCCCCATAACTTACATGGGGTTGACCAAACTTGCAGAAACATGTTTATTTCTGCTGAAAAACATGTTTTGACACTTTCTGCACACTGGGGTTAAGAGCTGAGTGTGTGGGCTCTTCTGAGCTTTGCAGTTACATAGGGATTCAGTTGTGTGAAAAAACGCGTTTATTTCGGGCTGAAAAACACGTTTTGAAAAGTGTACTGTAACTGCCCCATAACTTACATGGGGTTGACCAAACTTGCAGAAACATGTTTATTTCTGCTGAAAAACATGTTTTTACACTTTCTGCACACTGGGGTTAAGAGCTGAGTGTGTGGGCTCTTCTGAGCTTTGCAGTTACATAGGGATTCAGTTGGCTGAAAAAACGCGTTTATTTCGGGCTGAAAAACACGTTTTGAAAAAAGTGCTGTTACTGCCCCATAACTTACATGGGGTTGACCAAACTTGCAGAAACATGTTTATTTCTGCTGAAAAACATGTTTTGACACTTTCTGCACACTGGGGTTAAGAGCAGAGTGTGTGGGCTCTTCTGAGCCTTGCAGTTACATAGGTATTCAGTTGTCTGAAAAAACGCGTTTATTTCGGGCTGAAAAACACGTTTTGAAAAGTGTACTGTAACTGCCCCATAACTTACATGGGGTTGACCAAACTTGCAGAAACATGTTTATTTCTGCTGAAAAACATGTTTTTACACTTTCTGCACACTGGGGTTAAGAGCTGAGTGTGTGGGCTCTTCTGAGCTTTGCAGTTACATAGGGATTCAGTTGTCTGAAAAAACGCGTTTATTTCGGGCTGAAAAACACGTTTTGAAAAGTGTACTGTAACTGCCCCATAACTTACATGGGGTTGACCAAACTTGCAGAAACATGTTTATTTCTGCTGAAAAACACGTTTTGACACTTTCTGCACACTGGGGTTAAGAGCAGAGTGTGTGGGCTCTTCTGAGCCTTGCAGTTACATAGGGATTCAGTTGGCTGAAAAAACGCGTTTATTTCGGGCTGAAAAACACGTTTTGAAAAAAGTGCTTTTACTGCCCCATAACTTACATGGGGTTGACCAAACTTGCAGAAACATGTTTATTTCTGCTGAAAAACATGTTTTGACACTTTCTGCACACTGGGGTTAAGAGCAGAGTGTGTGGGCTCTTCTGAGCCTTGCAGTTACATAGGGATTCAGTTGTCTGAAAAAACGCGTTTATTTCGGGCTGAAAAACACGTTTTGAAAAGAGTACTGTAACTGCCCCATAACTTACATGGGGTTGACCAAACTTGCAGAAACATGTTTATTTCTGCTGAAAAACATGTTTTGACACTTTCTGCACACTGGGGTTAAGAGCTGAGTGTGTGGGCTCTTCTGAGCTTTGCAGTTACATAGGGATTCAGTTGTCTGAAAAAACGCGTTTATTTCGGGCTGAAAAACACGTTTTGAAAAGTGTACTGTAACTGCCCCATAACTTACATGGGGTTGACCAAACTTGCAGAAACATGTTTATTTCTGCTGAAAAACACGTTTTGAAAAGTGTACTGTAACTGCCCCATAACTTACATGGGGTTGACCAAACTTGCAGAAACATGTTTATTTCTGCTGAAAAACATGTTTTTACACTTTCTGCACACTGGGGTTAAGAGCTGAGTGTGTGGGCTCTTCTGAGCTTTGCAGTTACATAGGGATTCAGTTGTCTGAAAAAACGCGTTTATTTCGGGCTGAAAAACACGTTTTGAAAAAAGTGCTGTTACTGCCCCATAACTTACATGGGGTTGACCAAACTTGCAGAAACATGTTTATTTCTGCTGAAAAACATGTTTTGACACTTTCTGCACACTGGGGTTAAGAGCAGAGTGTGTGGGCTCTTCTGAGCCTTGCAGTTACATAGGGATTCAGTTGTCTGAAAAAACGCGTTTATTTCGGGCTGAAAAACACGTTTTGAAAAGTGTACTATAACTGCCCCATAACCTACATGGGGTTGACCAAACTTGCAGAAACATGTTTATTTCTGCTGAAAAACATGTTTTGACACTTTCTGCACACTGGGGTTAAGAGCTGAGTGTGTGGGCTCTTCTGAGCTTTGCAGTTACATAGGGATTCAGTTGTCTGAAAAAACGCGTTTATTTCGGGCTGAAAAACACGTTTTGAAAAGAGTACTGTAACTGCCCCATAACTTACATGGGGTTGACCAAACTTGCAGAAACATGTTTATTTCTGCTGAAAAACATGTTTTGACACTTTCTGCACACTGGGGTTAAGAGCTGAGTGTGTGGGCTCTTCTGAGCTTTGCAGTTACATAGGGATTCAGTTGTCTGAAAAAACGCGTTTATTTCGGGCTGAAAAACACGTTTTGAAAAGTGTACTATAACTGCCCCATAGCTTACATGGGGTTGACCAAACTTGCAGAAACATGTTTATTTCTGCTGAAAAACATGTTTTGACACTTTCTGCACACTGGGGTTAAGAGCTGAGTGTGTGGGCTCTTCTGAGCTTTGCAGTTACATAGGGATTCAGTTGTGTGAAAAAACGCGTTTATTTCGGGCTGAAAAACACGTTTTGAAAAGTGTACTGTAACTGCCCCATAACTTACATGGGGTTGACCAAACTTGCAGAAACATGTTTATTTCTGCTGAAAAACATGTTTTTACACTTTCTGCACACTGGGGTTAAGAGCTGAGTGTGTGGGCTCTTCTGAGCTTTGCAGTTACATAGGGATTCAGTTGGCTGAAAAAACGCGTTTATTTCGGGCTGAAAAACACGTTTTGAAAAAAGTGCTGTTACTGCGTCATAACTTACATGGGGTTGACCAAACTTGCAGAAACATGTTTATTTCTGCTGAAAAACACGTTTTGACACTTTCTGCACACTGGGGTTAAGAGCAGAGTGTGTGGGCTCTTCTGAGCTTTGCAGTTACATAGGGATTCAGTTGTCTGAAAAAACGCGTTTATTTCGGGCTGAAAAACACGTTTTGAAAAAAGTGCTTTTACTGCCCCATAACTTACATGGGGTTGACCAAACTTGCAGAAACATGTTTATTTCTGCTGAAAAACATGTTTTGACACTTTCTGCACACTGGGGTTAAGAGCAGAGTGTGTGGGCTCTTCTGAGCCTTGCAGTTACATAGGGATTCAGTTGTCTGAAAAAACGCGTTTATTTCGGGCTGAAAAACACGTTTTGAAAAGTGTACTATAACTGCCCCATAACTTACATGGGGTTGACCAAACTTGCAGAAACATGTTTATTTCTGCTGAAAAACATGTTTTGACACTTTCTGCACACTGGGGTTAAGAGCTGAGTGTGTGGGCTCTTCTGAGCTTTGCAGTTACATAGGGATTCAGTTGTCTGAAAAAACGCGTTTATTTCGGGCTGAAAAACACGTTTTGAAAAGAGTACTGTAACTGCCCCATAACTTACATGGGGTTGACCAAACTTGCAGAAACATGTTTATTTCTGCTGAAAAACATGTTTTGACACTTTCTGCACACTGGGGTTAAGAGCTGAGTGTGTGGGCTCTTCTGAGCTTTGCAGTTACATAGGGATTCAGTTGTCTGAAAAAACGCGTTTATTTCGGGCTGAAAAACACGTTTTGAAAAGTGTACTATAACTGCCCCATAACTTACATGGGGTTGACCAAACTTGCAGAAACATGTTTATTTCTGCTGAAAAACATGTTTTGACACTTTCTGCACACTGGGGTTAAGAGCTGAGTGTGTGGGCTCTTCTGAGCTTTGCAGTTACATAGGGATTCAGTTGTGTGAAAAAACGCGTTTATTTCGGGCTGAAAAACACGTTTTGAAAAGTGTACTGTAACTGCCCCATAACTTACATGGGGTTGACCAAACTTGCAGAAACATGTTTATTTCTGCTGAAAAACATGTTTTTACACTTTCTGCACACTGGGGTTAAGAGCTGAGTGTGTGGGCTCTTCTGAGCTTTGCAGTTACATAGGGATTCAGTTGGCTGAAAAAACGCGTTTATTTCGGGCTGAAAAACACGTTTTGAAAAAAGTGCTGTTACTGCCCCATAACTTACATGGGGTTGACCAAACTTGCAGAAACATGTTTATTTCTGCTGAAAAACACGTTTTGACACTTTCTGCACACTGGGGTTAAGAGCAGAGTGTGTGGGCTCTTCTGAGCTTTGCAGTTACATAGGGATTCAGTTGTCTGAAAAAACGCGTTTATTTCGGGCTGAAAAACACGTTTTGAAAAGTGTACTGTAACTGCCCCATAACTTACATGGGGTTGACCAAACTTGCAGAAACATGTTTATTTCTGCTGAAAAACATGTTTTTACACTTTCTGCACACTGGGGTTTAGAGCTGAGTGTGTGGGCTCTTCTGAGCTTTGCAGTTACATAGGTATTCAGTTGTCTGAAAAAACGCGTTTATTTCGGGCTGAAAAACACGTTTTGAAAAGTGTACTGTAACTGCCCCATAACTTACATGGGGTTGACCAAACTTGCAGAAACATGTTTATTTCTGCTGAAAAACATGTTTTTACTCTTTCTGCACACTGGGGTTAAGAGCTGAGTGTGTGGGCTCTTCTGAGCTTTGCAGTTACATAGGGATTCAGTTGTCTGAAAAAACGCGTTTATTTCGGGCTGAAAAACACGTTTTGAAAAGTGTACTGTAACTGCCCCATAACTTACATGGGGTTGACCAAACTTGCAGAAACATGTTTATTTCTGCTGAAAAACACGTTTTGACACTTTCTGCACACTGGGGTTAAGAGCAGAGTGTGTGGGCTCTTCTGAGCCTTGCAGTTACATAGGGATTCAGTTGGCTGAAAAAACGCGTTTATTTCGGGCTGAAAAACACGTTTTGAAAAAAGTGCTTTTACTGCCCCATAACTTACATGGGGTTGACCAAACTTGCAGAAACATGTTTATTTCTGCTGAAAAACATGTTTTGACACTTTCTGCACACTGGGGTTAAGAGCAGAGTGTGTGGGCTCTTCTGAGCCTTGCAGTTACATAGGGATTCAGTTGTCTGAAAAAACGCGTTTATTTCGGGCTGAAAAACACGTTTTGAAAAGAGTACTGTAACTGCCCCATAACTTACATGGGGTTGACCAAACTTGCAGAAACATGTTTATTTCTGCTGAAAAACATGTTTTGACACTTTCTGCACACTGGGGTTAAGAGCTGAGTGTGTGGGCTCTTCTGAGCTTTGCAGTTACATAGGGATTCAGTTGTCTGAAAAAACGCGTTTATTTCGGGCTGAAAAACACGTTTTGAAAAGTGTACTGTAACTGCCCCATAACTTACATGGGGTTGACCAAACTTGCAGAAACATGTTTATTTCTGCTGAAAAACACGTTTTGAAAAGTGTACTGTAACTGCCCCATAACTTACATGGGGTTGACCAAACTTGCAGAAACATGTTTATTTCTGCTGAAAAACATGTTTTTACACTTTCTGCACACTGGGGTTAAGAGCTGAGTGTGTGGGCTCTTCTGAGCTTTGCAGTTACATAGGGATTCAGTTGTCTGAAAAAACGCGTTTATTTCGGGCTGAAAAACACGTTTTGAAAAAAGTGCTGTTACTGCCCCATAACTTACATGGGGTTGACCAAACTTGCAGAAACATGTTTATTTCTGCTGAAAAACATGTTTTGACACTTTCTGCACACTGGGGTTAAGAGCAGAGTGTGTGGGCTCTTCTGAGCCTTGCAGTTACATAGGGATTCAGTTGTCTGAAAAAACGCGTTTATTTCGGGCTGAAAAACACGTTTTGAAAAGTGTACTATAACTGCCCCATAACTTACATGGGGTTGACCAAACTTGCAGAAACATGTTTATTTCTGCTGAAAAACATGTTTTGACACTTTCTGCACACTGGGGTTAAGAGCTGAGTGTGTGGGCTCTTCTGAGCTTTGCAGTTACATAGGGATTCAGTTGTCTGAAAAAACGCGTTTATTTCGGGCTGAAAAACACGTTTTGAAAAGAGTACTGTAACTGCCCCATAACTTACATGGGGTTGACCAAACTTGCAGAAACATGTTTATTTCTGCTGAAAAACATGTTTTGACACTTTCTGCACACTGGGGTTAAGAGCTGAGTGTGTGGGCTCTTCTGAGCTTTGCAGTTACATAGGGATTCAGTTGTCTGAAAAAACGCGTTTATTTCGGGCTGAAAAACACGTTTTGAAAAGTGTACTATAACTGCCCCATAACTTACATGGGGTTGACCAAACTTGCAGAAACATGTTTATTTCTGCTGAAAAACATGTTTTGACACTTTCTGCACACTGGGGTTAAGAGCTGAGTGTGTGGGCTCTTCTGAGCTTTGCAGTTACATAGGGATTCAGTTGTGTGAAAAAACGCGTTTATTTCGGGCTGAAAAACACGTTTTGAAAAGTGTACTGTAACTGCCCCATAACTTACATGGGGTTGACCAAACTTGCAGAAACATGTTTATTTCTGCTGAAAAACATGTTTTTACACTTTCTGCACACTGGGGTTAAGAGCTGAGTGTGTGGGCTCTTCTGAGCTTTGCAGTTACATAGGGATTCAGTTGGCTGAAAAAACGCGTTTATTTCGGGCTGAAAAACACGTTTTGAAAAAAGTGCTGTTACTGCCCCATAACTTACATGGGGTTGACCAAACTTGCAGAAACATGTTTATTTCTGCTGAAAAACACGTTTTGACACTTTCTGCACACTGGGGTTAAGAGCAGAGTGTGTGGGCTCTTCTGAGCTTTGCAGTTACATAGGGATTCAGTTGTCTGAAAAAACGCGTTTATTTCGGGCTGAAAAACACGTTTTGAAAAGTGTACTGTAACTGCCCCATAACTTACATGGGGTTGACCAAACTTGCAGAAACATGTTTATTTCTGCTGAAAAACATGTTTTTACACTTTCTGCACACTGGGGTTTAGAGCTGAGTGTGTGGGCTCTTCTGAGCTTTGCAGTTACATAGGTATTCAGTTGTCTGAAAAAACGCGTTTATTTCGGGCTGAAAAACACGTTTTGAAAAGTGTACTGTAACTGCCCCATAACTTACATGGGGTTGACCAAACTTGCAGAAACATGTTTATTTCTGCTGAAAAACACGTTTTGACACTTTCTGCACACTGGGGTTAAGAGCAGAGTGTGTGGGCTCTTCTGAGCCTTGCAGTTACATAGGGATTCAGTTGGCTGAAAAAACGCGTTTATTTCGGGCTGAAAAACACGTTTTGAAAAAAGTGCTTTTACTGCCCCATAACTTACATGGGGTTGACCAAACTTGCAGAAACATGTTTATTTCTGCTGAAAAACATGTTTTGACACTTTCTGCACACTGGGGTTAAGAGCAGAGTGTGTGGGCTCTTCTGAGCCTTGCAGTTACATAGGGATTCAGTTGTCTGAAAAAACGCGTTTATTTCGGGCTGAAAAACACGTTTTGAAAAGAGTACTGTAACTGCCCCATAACTTACATGGGGTTGACCAAACTTGCAGAAACATGTTTATTTCTGCTGAAAAACATGTTTTGACACTTTCTGCACACTGGGGTTAAGAGCTGAGTGTGTGGGCTCTTCTGAGCTTTGCAGTTACATAGGGATTCAGTTGTCTGAAAAAACGCGTTTATTTCGGGCTGAAAAACACGTTTTGAAAAGTGTACTGTAACTGCCCCATAACTTACATGGGGTTGACCAAACTTGCAGAAACATGTTTATTTCTGCTGAAAAACATGTTTTTACACTTTCTGCACACTGGGGTTTAGAGCTGAGTGTGTGGGCTCTTCTGAGCTTTGCAGTTACATAGGTATTCAGTTGTCTGAAAAAACGCGTTTATTTCGGGCTGAAAAACACGTTTTGAAAAGTGTACTGTAACTGCCCCATAACTTACATGGGGTTGACCAAACTTGCAGAAACATGTTTATTTCTGCTGAAAAACATGTTTTTACACTTTCTGCACACTGGGGTTAAGAGCTGAGTGTGTGGGCTCTTCTGAGCTTTGCAGTTACATAGGGATTCAGTTGTCTGAAAAAACGCGTTTATTTCGGGCTGAAAAACACGTTTTGAAAAGTGTACTGTAACTGCCCCATAACTTACATGGGGTTGACCAAACTTGCAGAAACATGTTTATTTCTGCTGAAAAACACGTTTTGACACTTTCTGCACACTGGGGTTAAGAGCAGAGTGTGTGGGCTCTTCTGAGCCTTGCAGTTACATAGGGATTCAGTTGGCTGAAAAAACGCGTTTATTTCGGGCTGAAAAACACGTTTTGAAAAAAGTGCTTTTACTGCCCCATAACTTACATGGGGTTGACCAAACTTGCAGAAACATGTTTATTTCTGCTGAAAAACATGTTTTGACACTTTCTGCACACTGGGGTTAAGAGCAGAGTGTGTGGGCTCTTCTGAGCCTTGCAGTTACATAGGGATTCAGTTGTCTGAAAAAACGCGTTTATTTCGGGCTGAAAAACACGTTTTGAAAAGAGTACTGTAACTGCCCCATAACTTACATGGGGTTGACCAAACTTGCAGAAACATGTTTATTTCTGCTGAAAAACATGTTTTGACACTTTCTGCACACTGGGGTTAAGAGCTGAGTGTGTGGGCTCTTCTGAGCTTTGCAGTTACATAGGGATTCAGTTGTCTGAAAAAACGCGTTTATTTCGGGCTGAAAAACACGTTTTGAAAAGTGTACTGTAACTGCCCCATAACTTACATGGGGTTGACCAAACTTGCAGAAACATGTTTATTTCTGCTGAAAAACACGTTTTGAAAAGTGTACTGTAACTGCCCCATAACTTACATGGGGTTGACCAAACTTGCAGAAACATGTTTATTTCTGCTGAAAAACATGTTTTTACACTTTCTGCACACTGGGGTTAAGAGCTGAGTGTGTGGGCTCTTCTGAGCTTTGCAGTTACATAGGGATTCAGTTGTCTGAAAAAACGCGTTTATTTCGGGCTGAAAAACACGTTTTGAAAAAAGTGCTGTTACTGCCCCATAACTTACATGGGGTTGACCAAACTTGCAGAAACATGTTTATTTCTGCTGAAAAACATGTTTTGACACTTTCTGCACACTGGGGTTAAGAGCAGAGTGTGTGGGCTCTTCTGAGCCTTGCAGTTACATAGGGATTCAGTTGTCTGAAAAAACGCGTTTATTTCGGGCTGAAAAACACGTTTTGAAAAGTGTACTATAACTGCCCCATAACTTACATGGGGTTGACCAAACTTGCAGAAACATGTTTATTTCTGCTGAAAAACATGTTTTGACACTTTCTGCACACTGGGGTTAAGAGCTGAGTGTGTGGGCTCTTCTGAGCTTTGCAGTTACATAGGGATTCAGTTGTCTGAAAAAACGCGTTTATTTCGGGCTGAAAAACACGTTTTGAAAAGAGTACTGTAACTGCCCCATAACTTACATGGGGTTGACCAAACTTGCAGAAACATGTTTATTTCTGCTGAAAAACATGTTTTGACACTTTCTGCACACTGGGGTTAAGAGCTGAGTGTGTGGGCTCTTCTGAGCTTTGCAGTTACATAGGGATTCAGTTGTCTGAAAAAACGCGTTTATTTCGGGCTGAAAAACACGTTTTGAAAATTGTACTATAACTGCCCCATAACTTACATGGGGTTGACCAAACTTGCAGAAACATGTTTATTTCTGCTGAAAAACATGTTTTGACACTTTCTGCACACTGGGGTTAAGAGCTGAGTGTGTGGGCTCTTCTGAGCTTTGCAGTTACATAGGGATTCAGTTGTGTGAAAAAACGCGTTTATTTCGGGCTGAAAAACACGTTTTGAAAAGTGTACTGTAACTGCCCCATAACTTACATGGGGTTGACCAAACTTGCAGAAACATGTTTATTTCTGCTGAAAAACATGTTTTTACACTTTCTGCACACTGGGGTTAAGAGCTGAGTGTGTGGGCTCTTCTGAGCTTTGCAGTTACATAGGGATTCAGTTGTCTGAAAAAACGCGTTTATTTCGGGCTGAAAAACACGTTTTGAAAAGTGTACTGTAACTGCCCCATAACTTACATGGGGTTGACCAAACTTGCAGAAACATGTTTATTTCTGCTGAAAAACACGTTTTGACACTTTCTGCACACTGGGGTTAAGAGCAGAGTGTGTGGGCTCTTCTGAGCCTTGCAGTTACATAGGGATTCAGTTGGCTGAAAAAACGCGTTTATTTCGGGCTGAAAAACACGTTTTGAAAAAAGTGCTTTTACTGCCCCATAACTTACATGGGGTTGACCAAACTTGCAGAAACATGTTTATTTCTGCTGAAAAACATGTTTTGACACTTTCTGCACACTGGGGTTAAGAGCAGAGTGTGTGGGCTCTTCTGAGCCTTGCAGTTACATAGGGATTCAGTTGTCTGAAAAAACGCGTTTATTTCGGGCTGAAAAACACGTTTTGAAAAGAGTACTGTAACTGCCCCATAACTTACATGGGGTTGACCAAACTTGCAGAAACATGTTTATTTCTGCTGAAAAACATGTTTTGACACTTTCTGCACACTGGGGTTAAGAGCTGAGTGTGTGGGCTCTTCTGAGCTTTGCAGTTACATAGGGATTCAGTTGTCTGAAAAAACGCGTTTATTTCGGGCTGAAAAACACGTTTTGAAAAGTGTACTGTAACTGCCCCATAACTTACATGGGGTTGACCAAACTTGCAGAAACATGTTTATTTCTGCTGAAAAACACGTTTTGAAAAGTGTACTGTAACTGCCCCATAACTTACATGGGGTTGACCAAACTTGCAGAAACATGTTTATTTCTGCTGAAAAACATGTTTTTACACTTTCTGCACACTGGGGTTTAGAGCTGAGTGTGTGGGCTCTTCTGAGCTTTGCAGTTACATAGGTATTCAGTTGTCTGAAAAAACGCGTTTATTTCGGGCTGAAAAACACGTTTTGAAAAGTGTACTGTAATTGCCCCATAACTTACATGGGGTTGACCAAACTTGCAGAAACATGTTTATTTCTGCTGAAAAACATGTTTTTACACTTTCTGCACACTGGGGTTAAGAGCTGAGTGTGTGGGCTCTTCTGAGCTTTGCAGTTACATAGGGATTCAGTTGTCTGAAAAAACGCGTTTATTTCGGGCTGAAAAACACGTTTTGAAAAGTGTACTGTAACTGCCCCATAACTTACATGGGGTTGACCAAACTTGCAGAAACATGTTTATTTCTGCTGAAAAACACGTTTTGACACTTTCTGCACACTGGGGTTAAGAGCAGAGTGTGTGGGCTCTTCTGAGCCTTGCAGTTACATAGGGATTCAGTTGGCTGAAAAAACGCGTTTATTTCGGGCTGAAAAACACGTTTTGAAAAAAGTGCTTTTACTGCCCCATAACTTACATGGGGTTGACCAAACTTGCAGAAACATGTTTATTTCTGCTGAAAAACATGTTTTGACACTTTCTGCACACTGGGGTTAAGAGCAGAGTGTGTGGGCTCTTCTGAGCCTTGCAGTTACATAGGGATTCAGTTGTCTGAAAAAACGCGTTTATTTCGGGCTGAAAAACACGTTTTGAAAAGAGTACTGTAACTGCCCCATAACTTACATGGGGTTGACCAAACTTGCAGAAACATGTTTATTTCTGCTGAAAAACATGTTTTGACACTTTCTGCACACTGGGGTTAAGAGCTGAGTGTGTGGGCTCTTCTGAGCTTTGCAGTTACATAGGGATTCAGTTGTCTGAAAAAACGCGTTTATTTCGGGCTGAAAAACACGTTTTGAAAAGTGTACTGTAACTGCCCCATAACTTACATGGGGTTGACCAAACTTGCAGAAACATGTTTATTTCTGCTGAAAAACATGTTTTTACACTTTCTGCACACTGGGGTTAAGAGCTGAGTGTGTGGGCTCTTCTGAGCTTTGCAGTTACATAGGGATTCAGTTGGCTGAAAAAACGCGTTTATTTCGGGCTGAAAAACACGTTTTGAAAAAAGTGCTGTTACTGCCCCATAACTTACATGGGGTTGACCAAACTTGCAGAAACATGTTTATTTCTGCTGAAAAACATGTTTTGACACTTTCTGCACACTGGGGTTAAGAGCAGAGTGTGTGGGCTCTTCTGAGCCTTGCAGTTACACAGGGATTCAGTTGTCTGAAAAAACGCGTTTATTTCGGGCTGAAAAACACGTTTTGAAAAGTGTACTATAACTGCCCCATAACTTACATGGGGTTGACCAAACTTGCAGAAACATGTTTATTTCTGCTGAAAAACATGTTTTGACACTTTCTGCACACTGGGGTTAAGAGCTGAGTGTGTGGGCTCTTCTGAGCTTTGCAGTTACATAGGGATTCAGTTGTCTGAAAAAACGCGTTTATTTCGGGCTGAAAAACACGTTTTGAAAAGTGTACTGTAACTGCCCCATAACTTACATGGGGTTGACCAAACTTGCAGAAACATGTTTATTTCTGCTGAAAAACACGTTTTGACACTTTCTGCACACTGGGGTTAAGAGCAGAGTGTGTGGGCTCTTCTGAGCCTTGTAGATACATAGGGATTCAGTTGTCTGAAAAAACGCGTTTATTTCGGGCTGAAAAACACGTTTTGAAAAAAGTGCTGTTACTGCCCCATAACTTACATGGGGTTGACCAAACTTGCGGAAACATGTTTATTTCTGCTAAAAAACATGTTTTGACACTTTCTGCACACTGGGGTTAAGAGCAGAGTGTGTGGGCTCTTCTGAGCCTTGCAGTTACATAGGGATTCAGTTGTCTGAAAAAACGCGTTTATTTCGGGCTGAAAAACACGTTTTGAAAAGAGTACTGTAACTGCCCCATAACTTACATGGGGTTGACCAAACTTGCAGAAACATGTTTATTTCTGCTGAAAAACATGTTTTGACACTTTCTGCACACTGGGGTTAAGAGCTGAGTGTGTGGGCTCTTCTGAGCTTTGCAGTTACATAGGGATTCAGTTGTCTGAAAAAACGCGTTTATTTCGGGCTGAAAAACACGTTTTGAAAAGTGTACTGTAACTGCCCCATAACTTACATGGGGTTGACCAAACTTGCAGAAACATGTTTATTTCTGCTGAAAAACACGTTTTGACACTTTCTGCACACTGGGGTTAAGAGCAGAGTGTGTGGGCTCTTCTGAGCCTTGCAGTTACATAGGGATTCAGTTGGCTGAAAAAACGCGTTTATTTCGGGCTGAAAAACACGTTTTGAAAAAAGTGCTTTTACTGCCCCATAACTTACATGGGGTTGACCAAACTTGCAGAAACATGTTTATTTCTGCTGAAAAACATGTTTTGACACTTTCTGCACACTGGGGATAAGAGCAGAGTGTGTGGGCTCTTCTGAGCTTTGCAGTTACATAGGGATTCAGTTGTATGAAAAAACGCGTTTATTTCGGGCTGAAAAACACGTTTTGAAAAGTGTACTATAACTGCCCCATAACTTACATGGGGTTGACCAAACTTGCAGAAACATGTTTATTTCTTCTGAAAAACACGTTTTGACACTTTCTGCACACTGGGGTTAAGAGCAGAGTGTGTGGGCTCTTCTGAGCCTTGTAGTTACATAGGGATTCAGTTGTCTGAAAAAACGCGTTTATTTCGGGCTGAAAAACACGTTTTGAAAAAAGTGCTGTTACTGCCCCATAACTTACATGGGGTTGACCAAACTTGCGGAAACATGTTTATTTCTGCTAAAAAACATGTTTTGA
Source organism: Lepisosteus platostomus (assembly GCF_059453375.1). Lineage (NCBI taxonomy): Eukaryota > Metazoa > Chordata > Actinopteri > Semionotiformes > Lepisosteidae > Lepisosteus > Lepisosteus platostomus. The sequence goes on along the minus strand of NW_028291502.1, from coordinate 104,279 downwards.
CACTTTCTGCACACGGGGGTTAAGAGCTGAGTGTTTGGGCTCTTCTGAGCTTTGCAGTTACATAGGGATTCAGTTGTCTGAAAAAACGCGTTTATTTCGGGCTGAAAAACACGTTTTGAAAAGTGTACTGTAACTGCCCCATAACTTACATGGGGTTGACCAAACTTGCAGAAACATGTTTATTTCTGCTGAAAAACACGTTTTGACACTTTCTGCACACTGGGGTTAAGAGCAGAGTGTGTGGGCTCTTCTGAGCTTTGCAGTTACATAGGGATTCAGTTGTCTGAAAAAACGCGTTTATTTCGGGCTGAAAAACACGTTTTGAAAAGTGTACTGTAACTGCCCCATAACTTACATGGGGTTGACCAAACTACAGAAACATGTTTATTTCTGCTGAAAAACACGTTTTGACACTTTCTGCACACTGGGGTTAAGAGCAGAGTGTGTGGGCTCTTCTGAGCCTTGCAGTTACATAGGGATTCAGTTGGCTGAAAAAACGCGTTTATTTCGGGCTGAAAAACACGTTTTGAAAAAAGTGCTTTTACTGGCCCATAACTTACATGGGGTTGACCAAACTTGCAGAAACATGTTTATTTCTGCTGAAAAACATGTTTTGACACTTTCTGCACACTGGGGTTAAGAGCAGAGTGTGTGGGCTCTTCTGAGCCTTGCAGTTACATAGGGATTCAGTTGTCTGAAAAAACGCGTTTATTTCGGGCTGAAAAACACGTTTTGAAAAGAGTACTGTAACTGCCCCATAACTTACATGGGGTTGACCAAACTTGCAGAAACGTTTATTTCTGCTGAAAAACATGTTTTGACACTTTCTGCACACTGGGGTTAAGAGCTGAGTGTGTGGGCTCTTCTGAGCTTTGCAGTTACATAGGGATTCAGTTGTCTGAAAAAACGCGTTTATTTCGGGCTGAAAAACACGTTTTGAAAAGTGTACTGTAACTGCCCCATAACTTACATGGGGTTGACCAAACTTGCAGAAACATGTTTATTTCTGCTGAAAAACATGTTTTTACACTTTCTGCACACTGGGGTTAAGAGCTGAGTGTGTGGGCTCTTCTGAGCTTTGCAGTTACATAGGGATTCAGTTGGCTGAAAAAACGCGTTTATTTCGGGCTGAAAAACACGTTTTGAAAAGTGTACTGTAACTGCCCCATAACTTACATGGGGTTGACCAAACTTGCAGAAACATGTTTATTTCTGCTGAAAAACACGTTTTGACACTTTCTGCACACTGGGGTTAAGAGCTGAGTGTGTGGGCTCTTCTGAGCTTTGCAGTTACATAGGGATTCAGTTGTCTGAAAAAACGCGTTTATTTCGGGCTGAAAAACACGTTTTGAAAAGTGTACTTTTACTGCCCCATAACTTACATGGGGTTGACCAAACTTGCAGAAACATGTTTATTTCTGCTGAAAAACATGTTTTGACACTTTCTGCACACTGGGGTTAAGAGCTGAGTGTGTGGGCTCTTCTGAGCTTTGCAGTTACATAGGGATTCAGTTGTCTGAAAAAACGCGTTTATTTCGGGCTGAAAAACACGTTTTGAAAAGTGTACTGTAACTGCCCCATAACTTACATGGGGTTGACCAAACTTGCAGAAACATGTTTATTTCTGCTGAAAAACACGTTTTGACACTTTCTGCACACTGGGGTTAAGAGCAGAGTGTGTGGGCTCTTCTGAGCCTTGCAGTTACATAGGGATTCAGTTGGCTGAAAAAACGCGTTTATTTCGGGCTGAAAAACACGTTTTGAAAAAAGTGCTTTTACTGCCCCATAACTTACATGGGGTTGACCAAACTTGCAGAAACATGTTTATTTCTGCTGAAAAACATGTTTTGACACTTTCTGCACACTGGGGTTAAGAGCAGAGTGTGTGGGCTCTTCTGAGCCTTGCAGTTACATAGGGATTCAGTTGTCTGAAAAACGCGTTTATTTCGGGCTGAAAAACACGTTTTGAAAAGTGTACTGTAACTGCCCCATAACTTACATGGGGTTGACCAAACTTGCAGAAACATGTTTATTTCTGCTGAAAAACATGTTTTGACACTTTCTGCACACTGGGGTTAAGAGCTGAGTGTGTGGGCTCTTCTGAGCTTTGTAGTTACATAGGGATTCAGTTGTCTGAAAAAACGCGTTTATTTCGGGCTGAAAAACACGTTTTGAAAAGTGTACTGTAACTGCCCCATAACTTACATGGGGTTGACCAAACTTGCAGAAACATGTTTATTTCTGCTGAAAAACATGTTTTTACACTTTCTGCACACTGGGGTTAAGAGCTGAGTGTGTGGGCTCTTCTGAGCTTTGCAGTTACATAGGGATTCAGTTGTCTGAAAAAACGCGTTTATTTCGGGCTGAAAAACACGTTTTGAAAAAAGTGCTGTTACTGCCCCATAACTTACATGGGGTTGACCAAACTTGCAGAAACATGTTTATTTCTGCTGAAAAACACGTTTTGACACTTTCTGCACACTGGGGTTAAGAGCTGAGTGTGTGGGCTCTTCTGAGCTTTGCAGTTACATAGGGATTCAGTTGTCTGAAAAAACGCGTTTATTTCGGGCTGAAAAACACGTTTTGAAAAGTGTACTTTTACTGCCCCATAACTTACATGGGGTTGACCAAACTTGCAGAAACATGTTTATTTCTGCTGAAAAACATGTTTTTACACTTTCTGCACACTGGGGTTAAGAGCTGAGTGTGTGGGCTCTTCTGAGCTTTGCAGTTACATAGGGATTCAGTTGTCTGAAAAAACGCGTTTATTTCGGGCTGAAAAACACGTTTTGAAAAGTGTACTGTAACTGCCCCATAACTTACATGGGGTTGACCAAACTTGCAGAAACATGTTTATTTCTGCTGAAAAACACGTTTTGACACTTTCTGCACACTGGGGTTAAGAGCAGAGTGTGTGGGCTCTTCTGAGCCTTTCAGTTACATAGGGATTCAGTTGGCTGAAAAAACGCGTTTATTTCGGGCTGAAAAACACGTTTTGAAAAAAGTGCTTTTACTGCCCCATAACTTACATGGGGTTGACCAAACTTGCAGAAACATGTTTATTTCTGCTGAAAAACATGTTTTGATACTTTCTGCACACTGGGGTTAAGAGCAGAGTGTGTGGGCTCTTCTGAGCCTTGCAGTTACATAGGGATTCAGTTGTCTGAAAAACGCGTTTATTTCGGGCTGAAAAACACGTTTTGAAAAGTGTACTGTAACTGCCCCATAACTTACATGGGGTTGACCAAACTTGCAGAAACATGTTTATTTCTGCTGAAAAACATGTTTTGACACTTTCTGCACACTGGGGTTAAGAGCTGAGTGTGTGGGCTCTTCTGAGCTTTGTAGTTACATAGGGATTCAGTTGTCTGAAAAAACGCGTTTATTTCGGGCTGAAAAACACGTTTTGAAAAGTGTGCTGTAACTGCCCCATAACTTACATGGGGTTGACCAAACTTGCAGAAACATGTTTATTTCTGCTGAAAAACATGTTTTTACACTTTCTGCACACTGGGGTTAAGAGCTGAGTGTGTGGGCTCTTCTGAGCTTTGCAGTTACATAGGGATTCAGTTGTCTGAAAAAACGCGTTTATTTCGGGCTGAAAAACACGTTTTGAAAAAAGTGCTGTTACTGCCCCATAACTTACATGGGGTTGACCAAACTTGCAGAAACATGTTTATTTCTGCTGAAAAACACGTTTTGACACTTTCTGCACACTGGGGTTAAGAGCAGAGTGTGTGGGCTCTTCTGAGCTTTGCAGTTACATAGGGATTCAGTTGTCTGAAAAAACGCGTTTATTTCGGGCTGAAAAACACGTTTTGAAAAGTGTACTGTAACTGCCCCATAACTTACATGGGGTTGACCAAACTTGCAGAAACATGTTTATTTCTGCTGAAAAACATGTTTTTACACTTTCTGCACACTGGGGTTAAGAGGTGAGTGTGTGGGCTCTTCTGAGCTTTGCAGTTACATAGGGATTCAGTTGTCTGAAAAAACGCGTTTATTTCGGGCTGAAAAACACGTTTTGAAAAGTGTACTGTAACTGCCCCATAACTTACATGGGGTTGACCAAACTACAGAAACATGTTTATTTCTGCTGAAAAACACGTTTTGACACTTTCTGCACACTGGGGTTAAGAGCAGAGTGTGTGGGCTCTTCTGAGCCTTGCAGTTACATAGGGATTCAGTTGGCTGAAAAAACGCGTTTATTTCGGGCTGAAAAACAAGTTTTGAAAAAAGGGCTTTTACTGCCCCATAACTTACATGGGGTTGACCAAACTTGCAGAAACATGTTTATTTCTGCTGAAAAACATGTTTTGACACTTTCTGCACACTGGGGTTAAGAGCTGAGTGTGTGGGCTCTTCTGAGCTTTGCAGTTACATAGGGATTCAGTTGGCTGAAAAAACGCGTTTATTTCGGGCTGAAAAACATGTTTTGAAAAAAGTGCTGTTACTGCCCCATAGCTTACATGGGGTTGACCAAACTTGCAGAAACATGTTTATTTCTGCTGAAAAACATGTTTTGACACTTTCTGCACACTGGGGTTAAGAGCAGAGTGTGTGGGCTCTTCTGAGCCTTGCAGTTACATAGGGATTCAGTTGTCTGAAAAAACGCGTTTATTTCGGGCTGAAAAACACGTTTTGAAAAGTGTACTATAACTGCCCCATAACTTACATGGGGTTGACCAAACTTGCAGAAACATGTTTATTTCTGCTGAAAAACATGTTTTGACACTTTCTGCACACTGGGGTTAAGAGCTGAGTGTGTGGGCTCTTCTGAGCTTTGCAGTTACATAGGGATTCAGTTGGCTGAAAAAACGCGTTTATTTCGGGCTGAAAAACACGTTTTGAAAAGTGTACTGTAACTGCCCCATAACTTACATGGGGTTGACCAAACTTGCAGAAACATGTTTATTTCTGCTGAAAAACACGTTTTGACACTTTCTGCACACTGGGGTTAAGAGCAGAGTGTGTGGGCTCTTCTGAGCTTTGCAGTTACATAGGGATTCAGTTGTCTGAAAAAACGCGTTTATTTCGGGCTGAAAAACACGTTTTGAAAAGTGTACTGTAACTGCCCCATAACTTACATGGGGTTGACCAAACTTGCAGAAACATGTTTATTTCTGCTGAAAAACATGTTTTTACACTTTCTGCACACTGGGGTTAAGAGCTGAGTGTGTGGGCTCTTCTGAGCTTTGCAGTTACATAGGGATTCAGTTGTCTGAAAAAACGCGTTTATTTCGGGCTGAAAAACACGTTTTGAAAAGTGTACTGTAACTTCCCCAAAACTTACATGGGGTTGACCAAACTTGCAGAAACATGTTTATTTCTGCTGAAAAACACGTTTTGACACTTTCTGCACACTGGGGTTAAGAGCAGAGTGTGTGGGCTCTTCTGAGCCTTGCAGTTACATAGGGATTCAGTTGCTGAAAAAACGCGTTTATTTCGGGCTGAAAAACACGTTTTGAAAAAAGTGCTTTTACTGCCCCATAACTTACATGGGGTTGACCAAACTTGCAGAAACATGTTTATTTCTGCTGAAAAACATGTTTTGACACTTTCTGCACACTGGGGTTAAGAGCAGAGTGTGTGGGCTCTTCTGAGCCTTGCAGTTACATAGGGATTCAGTTGTCTGAAAAAACGCGTTTATTTCGGGCTGAAAAACACGTTTTGAAAAGAGTACTGTAACTGCCCCATAACTTACATGGGGTTGACCAAACTTGCGGAAACATGTTTATTTCTGCTAAAAAACATGTTTTGACACTTTCTGCACACGGGGGTTAAGAGCTGAGTGTGTGGGCTCTTCTGAGCCTTGCAGTTACATAGGGATTCAGTTGTCTGAAAAAACGCGTTTATTTCGGGCTGAAAAACACGTTTTGAAAAAAGTGCTTTTACTGCCCCATAACTTACATGGGGTTGACCAAACTTGCAGAAACATGTTTATTTCTGCTGAAAAACATGTTTTGACACTTTCTGCACACTGGGGTTAAGAGCAGAGTGTGTGGGCTCTTCTGAGCCTTGCAGTTACATAGGGATTCAGTTGTCTGAAAAAACGCGTTTATTTCGGGCTGAAAAACACGTTTTGAAAAGAGTACTGTAACTGCCCCATAACTTAAATGGGGTTGACCAAACTTGCGGAAACATGTTTATTTCTGCTAAAAAACATGTTTTGACACTTTCTGCACACGGGGGTTAAGAGCTGAGTGTTTGGGCTCTTCTGAGCCTTGTAGTTACATAGGGATTCAGTTGTCTGAAAAAACGCGTTTATTTCGGGCTGAAAAACACGTTTTGAAAAAAGTGCTGTTACTGCCCCATAACTTACATGGGGTTGACCAAACTTGCAGAAACATGTTTATTTCTGCTAAAAAACATGTTTTGACACTTTCTGCACACGGGGGTTAAGAGCTGAGTGTTTGGGCTCTTCTGAGCTTTGCAGTTACATAGGGATTCAGTTGTATGAAAAAACGCGTTTATTTCGGGCTGAAAAACACGTTTTGAAAAGTGTACTGTAACTGCCCCATAACTTACATGGGGTTGACCAAACTTGCAGAAACATGTTTATTTCTGCTGAAAAACACGTTTTGACACTTTCTGCACACTGGGGTTAAGAGCAGAGTGTGTGGGCTCTTCTGAGCTTTGCAGTTACATAGGGATTCAGTTGTCTGAAAAAACGCGTTTATTTCGGGCTGAAAAACACGTTTTGAAAAGTGTACTGTAACTGCCCCATAACTTACATGGGGTTGACCAAACTACAGAAACATGTTTATTTCTGCTGAAAAACACGTTTTGACACTTTCTGCACACTGGGGTTAAGAGCAGAGTGTGTGGGCTCTTCTGAGCCTTGCAGTTACATAGGGATTCAGTTGGCTGAAAAAACGCGTTTATTTCGGGCTGAAAAACACGTTTTGAAAAAAGTGCTTTTACTGCCCCATAACTTACATGGGGTTGACCAAACTTGCAAAAACATGTTTATTTCTGCTGAAAAACATGTTTTGACACTTTCTGCACACTGGGGTTAAGAGCAGAGTGTGTGGGCTCTTCTGAGCCTTGCAGTTACATAGGGATTCAGTTGTCTGAAAAAACGCGTTTATTTCGGGCTGAAAAACACGTTTTGAAAAGAGTACTGTAACTGCCCCATAACTTACATGGGGTTGACCAAACTTGCAGAAACGTTTATTTCTGCTGAAAAACATGTTTTGACACTTTCTGCACACTGGGGTTAAGAGCTGAGTGTGTGGGCTCTTCTGAGCTTTGCAGTTACATAGGGATTCAGTTGTCTGAAAAAACGCGTTTATTTCGGGCTGAAAAACACGTTTTGAAAAGTGTACTGTAACTGCCCCATAACTTACATGGGGTTGACCAAACTTGCAGAAACATGTTTATTTCTGCTGAAAAACATGTTTTTACACTTTCTGCACACTGGGGTTAAGAGCTGAGTGTGTGGGCTCTTCTGAGCTTTGCAGTTACATAGGGATTCAGTTGTCTGAAAAAACGCGTTTATTTCGGGCTGAAAAACACGTTTTGAAAAGTGTACTGTAACTGCCCCATAACTTACATGGGGTTGACCAAACTTGCAGAAACATGTTTATTTCTGCTGAAAAACACGTTTTGACACTTTCTGCACACTGGGGTTAAGAGCAGAGTGTGTGGGCTCTTCTGAGCCTTGCAGTTACATAGGGATTCAGTTGGCTGAAAAAACGCGTTTATTTCGGGCTGAAAAACACGTTTTGAAAAAAGTGCTTTTACTGCCCCATAACTTACATGGGGTTGACCAAACTTGCAGAAACATGTTTATTTCTGCTGAAAAACATGTTTTGACACTTTCTGCACACTGGGGTTAAGAGCAGAGTGTGTGGGCTCTTCTGAGCTTTGCAGTTACATAGGGATTCAGTTGTATGAAAAAACGCGTTTATTTCGGGCTGAAAAACACGTTTTGAAAAGTGTACTATAACTGCCCCATAACTTACATGGGGTTGACCAAACTTGCAGAAACATGTTTATTTCTGCTGAAAAACATGTTTTGACACTTTCTGCACACTGGGGTTAAGAGCTGAGTGTGTGGGCTCTTCTGAGCTTTGCAGTTACATAGGGATTCAGTTGGCTGAAAAAACGCGTTTATTTCGGGCTGAAAAACACGTTTTGAAAAGTGTACTGTAACTGCCCCATAACTTACATGGGGTTGACCAAACTTGCAGAAACATGTTTATTTCTTCTGAAAAACACGTTTTGACACTTTCTGCACACTGGGGTTAAGAGCAGAGTGTGTGGGCTCTTCTGAGCCTTGTAGTTACATAGGGATTCAGTTGTCTAAAAAAACGCGTTTATTTCGGGCTGAAAAACACGTTTTGAAAAAAGTGCTGTTACTGCCCCATAACTTACATGGGGTTGACCAAACTTGCGGAAACATGTTTATTTCTGCTAAAAAACATGTTTTGACACTTTCTGCACACGGGGGTTAAGAGCTGAGTGTTTGGGCTCTTCTGAGCTTTGCAGTTACATAGGGATTCAGTTGTCTGAAAAAACGCGTTTATTTCGGGCTGAAAAACACGTTTTGAAAAGTGTACTGTAACTGCCCCATAACTTACATGGGGTTGACCAAACTTGCAGAAACATGTTTATTTCTGCTGAAAAACACGTTTTGACACTTTCTGCACACTGGGGTTAAGAGCAGAGTGTGTGGGCTCTTCTGAGCTTTGCAGTTACATAGGGATTCAGTTGTCTGAAAAAACGCGTTTATTTCGGGCTGAAAAACACGTTTTGAAAAGTGTACTGTAACTGCCCCATAACTTACATGGGGTTGACCAAACTACAGAAACATGTTTATTTCTGCTGAAAAACACGTTTTGACACTTTCTGCACACTGGGGTTAAGAGCAGAGTGTGTGGGCTCTTCTGAGCCTTGCAGTTACATAGGGATTCAGTTGGCTGAAAAAACGCGTTTATTTCGGGCTGAAAAACACGTTTTGAAAAAAGTGCTTTTACTGGCCCATAACTTACATGGGGTTGACCAAACTTGCAGAAACATGTTTATTTCTGCTGAAAAACATGTTTTGACACTTTCTGCACACTGGGGTTAAGAGCAGAGTGTGTGGGCTCTTCTGAGCCTTGCAGTTACATAGGGATTCAGTTGTCTGAAAAAACGCGTTTATTTCGGGCTGAAAAACACGTTTTGAAAAGAGTACTGTAACTGCCCCATAACTTACATGGGGTTGACCAAACTTGCAGAAACGTTTATTTCTGCTGAAAAACATGTTTTGACACTTTCTGCACACTGGGGTTAAGAGCTGAGTGTGTGGGCTCTTCTGAGCTTTGCAGTTACATAGGGATTCAGTTGTCTGAAAAAACGCGTTTATTTCGGGCTGAAAAACACGTTTTGAAAAGTGTACTGTAACTGCCCCATAACTTACATGGGGTTGACCAAACTTGCAGAAACATGTTTATTTCTGCTGAAAAACATGTTTTTACACTTTCTGCACACTGGGGTTAAGAGCTGAGTGTGTGGGCTCTTCTGAGCTTTGCAGTTACATAGGGATTCAGTTGGCTGAAAAAACGCGTTTATTTCGGGCTGAAAAACACGTTTTGAAAAGTGTACTGTAACTGCCCCATAACTTACATGGGGTTGACCAAACTTGCAGAAACATGTTTATTTCTGCTGAAAAACACGTTTTGACACTTTCTGCACACTGGGGTTAAGAGCTGAGTGTGTGGGCTCTTCTGAGCTTTGCAGTTACATAGGGATTCAGTTGTCTGAAAAAACGCGTTTATTTCGGGCTGAAAAACACGTTTTGAAAAGTGTACTTTTACTGCCCCATAACTTACATGGGGTTGACCAAACTTGCAGAAACATGTTTATTTCTGCTGAAAAACATGTTTTGACACTTTCTGCACACTGGGGTTAAGAGCTGAGTGTGTGGGCTCTTCTGAGCTTTGCAGTTACATAGGGATTCAGTTGTCTGAAAAAACGCGTTTATTTCGGGCTGAAAAACACGTATTGAAAAGTGTACTGTAACTGCCCCATAACTTACATGGGGTTGACCAAACTTGCAGAAACATGTTTATTTCTGCTGAAAAACATGTTTTGACACTTTCTGCACACTGGGGTTAAGAGCAGAGTGTGTGGGCTCTTCTGAGCCTTGCAGTTACATAGGGATTCAGTTGTCTGAAAAACGCGTTTATTTCGGGCTGAAAAACACGTTTTGAAAAGTGTACTGTAACTGCCCCATAACTTACATGGGGTTGACCAAACTTGCAGAAACATGTTTATTTCTGCTGAAAAACATGTTTTGACACTTTCTGCACACTGGGGTTAAGAGCTGAGTGTGTGGGCTCTTCTGAGCTTTGTAGTTACATAGGGATTCAGTTGTCTGAAAAAACGCGTTTATTTCGGGCTGAAAAACACGTTTTGAAAAGTGTACTGTAACTGCCCCATAACTTACATGGGGTTGACCAAACTTGCAGAAACATGTTTATTTCTGCTGAAAAACATGTTTTTACACTTTCTGCACACTGGGGTTAAGAGCTGAGTGTGTGGGCTCTTCTGAGCTTTGCAGTTACATAGGGATTCAGTTGTCTGAAAAAACGCGTTTATTTCGGGCTGAAAAACACGTTTTGAAAAAAGTGCTGTTACTGCCCCATAACTTACATGGGGTTGACCAAACTTGCAGAAACATGTTTATTTCTGCTGAAAAACACGTTTTGACACTTTCTGCACACTGGGGTTAAGAGCTGAGTGTGTGGGCTCTTCTGAGCTTTGCAGTTACATAGGGATTCAGTTGTCTGAAAAAACGCGTTTATTTCGGGCTGAAAAACACGTTTTGAAAAGTGTACTTTTACTGCCCCATAACTTACATGGGGTTGACCAAACTTGCAGAAACATGTTTATTTCTGCTGAAAAACATGTTTTTACACTTTCTGCACACTGGGGTTAAGAGCTGAGTGTGTGGGCTCTTCTGAGCTTTGCAGTTACATAGGGATTCAGTTGTCTGAAAAAACGCGTTTATTTCGGGCTGAAAAACACATTTTGAAAAGTGTACTGTAACTGCCCCATAACTTACATGGGGTTGACCAAACTTGCAGAAACATGTTTATTTCTGCTGAAAAACACGTTTTGACACTTTCTGCACACTGGGGTTAAGAGCAGAGTGTGTGGGCTCTTCTGAGCCTTTCAGTTACATAGGGATTCAGTTGGCTGAAAAAACGCGTTTATTTCGGGCTGAAAAACACGTTTTGAAAAAAGTGCTTTTACTGCCCCATAACTTACATGGGGTTGACCAAACTTGCAGAAACATGTTTATTTCTGCTGAAAAACATGTTTTGACACTTTCTGCACACTGGGGTTAAGAGCAGAGTGTGTGGGCTCTTCTGAGCCTTGCAGTTACATAGGGATTCAGTTGTCTGAAAAACGCGTTTATTTCGGGCTGAAAAACACGTTTTGAAAAGTGTACTGTAACTGCCCCATAACTTACATGGGGTTGACCAAACTTGCAGAAACATGTTTATTTCTGCTGAAAAACATGTTTTGACACTTTCTGCACACTGGGGTTAAGAGCTGAGTGTGTGGGCTCTTCTGAGCTTTGTAGTTACATAGGGATTCAGTTGTCTGAAAAAACGCGTTTATTTCGGGCTGAAAAACACGTTTTGAAAAGTGTACTGTAACTGCCCCATAACTTACATGGGGTTGACCAAACTTGCAGAAACATGTTTATTTCTGCTGAAAAACATGTTTTTACACTTTCTGCACACTGGGGTTAAGAGCTGAGTGTGTGGGCTCTTCTGAGCTTTGCAGTTACATAGGGATTCAGTTGTCTGAAAAAACGCGTTTATTTCGGGCTGAAAAACACGTTTTGAAAAAAGTGCTGTTACTGCCCCATAACTTACATGGGGTTGACCAAACTTGCAGAAACATGTTTATTTCTGCTGAAAAACACGTTTTGACACTTTCTGCACACTGGGGTTAAGAGCAGAGTGTGTGGGCTCTTCTGAGCCTTGCAGTTACATAGGGATTCAGTTGGCTGAAAAAACGCGTTTATTTCGGGCTGAAAAACACGTTTTGAAAAAAGTGCTTTTACTGCCCCATAACTTACATGGGGTTGACCAAACTTGCAGAAACATGTTTATTTCTGCTGAAAAACATGTTTTGACACTTTCTGCACACTGGGGTTAAGAGCAGAGTGTGTGGGCTCTTCTGAGCCTTGCAGTTACATAGGGATTCAGTTGTCTGAAAAAACGCGTTTATTTCGGGCTGAAAAACACGTTTTGAAAAGAGTACTGTAACTGCCCCATAACTTACATGGGGTTGACCAAACTTGCAGAAACGTTTATTTCTGCTGAAAAACATGTTTTGACACTTTCTGCACACTGGGGTTAAGAGCTGAGTGTGTGGGCTCTTCTGAGCTTTGCAGTTACATAGGGATTCAGTTGTCTGAAAAAACGCGTTTATTTCGGGCTGAAAAACACGTTTTGAAAAGTGTACTGTAACTGCCCCATAACTTACATGGGGTTGACCAAACTTGCAGAAACATGTTTATTTCTGCTGAAAAACATGTTTTTACACTTTCTGCACACTGGGGTTAAGAGCTGAGTGTGTGGGCTCTTCTGAGCTTTGCAGTTACATAGGGATTCAGTTGGCTGAAAAAACGCGTTTATTTCGGGCTGAAAAACACGTTTTGAAAAGTGTACTGTAACTGCCCCATAACTTACATGGGGTTGACCAAACTTGCAGAAACATGTTTATTTCTGCTGAAAAACACGTTTTGACACTTTCTGCACACTGGGGTTAAGAGCTGAGTGTGTGGGCTCTTCTGAGCTTTGCAGTTACATAGGGATTCAGTTGTCTGAAAAAACGCGTTTATTTCGGGCTGAAAAACACGTTTTGAAAAGTGTACTTTTACTGCCCCATAACTTACATGGGGTTGACCAAACTTGCAGAAACATGTTTATTTCTGCTGAAAAACATGTTTTGACACTTTCTGCACACTGGGGTTAAGAGCTGAGTGTGTGGGCTCTTCTGAGCTTTGCAGTTACATAGGGATTCAGTTGTCTGAAAAAACGCGTTTATTTCGGGCTGAAAAACACGTTTTGAAAAGTGTACTGTAACTGCCCCATAACTTACATGGGGTTGACCAAACTTGCAGAAACATGTTTATTTCTGCTGAAAAACACGTTTTGACACTTTCTGCACACTGGGGTTAAGAGCAGAGTGTGTGGGCTCTTCTGAGCCTTGCAGTTACATAGGGATTCAGTTGGCTGAAAAAACGCGTTTATTTCGGGCTGAAAAACACGTTTTGAAAAAAGTGCTTTTACTGCCCCATAACTTACATGGGGTTGACCAAACTTGCAGAAACATGTTTATTTCTGCTGAAAAACATGTTTTGACACTTTCTGCACACTGGGGTTAAGAGCAGAGTGTGTGGGCTCTTCTGAGCCTTGCAGTTACATAGGGATTCAGTTGTCTGAAAAACGCGTTTATTTCGGGCTGAAAAACACGTTTTGAAAAGTGTACTGTAACTGCCCCATAACTTACATGGGGTTGACCAAACTTGCAGAAACATGTTTATTTCTGCTGAAAAACATGTTTTGACACTTTCTGCACACTGGGGTTAAGAGCTGAGTGTGTGGGCTCTTCTGAGCTTTGTAGTTACATAGGGATTCAGTTGTCTGAAAAAACGCGTTTATTTCGGGCTGAAAAACACGTTTTGAAAAGTGTACTGTAACTGCCCCATAACTTACATGGGGTTGACCAAACTTGCAGAAACATGTTTATTTCTGCTGAAAAACATGTTTTTACACTTTCTGCACACTGGGGTTAAGAGCTGAGTGTGTGGGCTCTTCTGAGCTTTGCAGTTACATAGGGATTCAGTTGTCTGAAAAAACGCGTTTATTTCGGGCTGAAAAACACGTTTTGAAAAAAGTGCTGTTACTGCCCCATAACTTACATGGGGTTGACCAAACTTGCAGAAACATGTTTATTTCTGCTGAAAAACACGTTTTGACACTTTCTGCACACTGGGGTTAAGAGCTGAGTGTGTGGGCTCTTCTGAGCTTTGCAGTTACATAGGGATTCAGTTGTCTGAAAAAACGCGTTTATTTCGGGCTGAAAAACACGTTTTGAAAAGTGTACTTTTACTGCCCCATAACTTACATGGGGTTGACCAAACTTGCAGAAACATGTTTATTTCTGCTGAAAAACATGTTTTTACACTTTCTGCACACTGGGGTTAAGAGCTGAGTGTGTGGGCTCTTCTGAGCTTTGCAGTTACATAGGGATTCAGTTGTCTGAAAAAACGCGTTTATTTCGGGCTGAAAAACACGTTTTGAAAAGTGTACTGTAACTGCCCCATAACTTACATGGGGTTGACCAAACTTGCAGAAACATGTTTATTTCTGCTGAAAAACACGTTTTGACACTTTCTGCACACTGGGGTTAAGAGCAGAGTGTGTGGGCTCTTCTGAGCCTTTCAGTTACATAGGGATTCAGTTGGCTGAAAAAACGCGTTTATTTCGGGCTGAAAAACACGTTTTGAAAAAAGTGCTTTTACTGCCCCATAACTTACATGGGGTTGACCAAACTTGCAGAAACATGTTTATTTCTGCTGAAAAACATGTTTTGACACTTTCTGCACACTGGGGTTAAGAGCAGAGTGTGTGGGCTCTTCTGAGCCTTGCAGTTACATAGGGATTCAGTTGTCTGAAAAACGCGTTTATTTCGGGCTGAAAAACACGTTTTGAAAAGTGTACTGTAACTGCCCCATAACTTACATGGGGTTGACCAAACTTGCAGAAACATGTTTATTTCTGCTGAAAAACATGTTTTGACACTTTCTGCACACTGGGGTTAAGAGCTGAGTGTGTGGGCTCTTCTGAGCTTTGTAGTTACATAGGGATTCAGTTGTCTGAAAAAACGCGTTTATTTCGGGCTGAAAAACACGTTTTGAAAAGTGTGCTGTAACTGCCCCATAACTTACATGGGGTTGACCAAACTTGCAGAAACATGTTTATTTCTGCTGAAAAACATGTTTTTACACTTTCTGCACACTGGGGTTAAGAGCTGAGTGTGTGGGCTCTTCTGAGCTTTGCAGTTACATAGGGATTCAGTTGTCTGAAAAAACGCGTTTATTTCGGGCTGAAAAACACGTTTTGAAAAAAGTGCTGTTACTGCCCCATAACTTACATGGGGTTGACCAAACTTGCAGAAACATGTTTATTTCTGCTGAAAAACACGTTTTGACACTTTCTGCACACTGGGGTTAAGAGCAGAGTGTGTGGGCTCTTCTGAGCTTTGCAGTTACATAGGGATTCAGTTGTCTGAAAAAACGCGTTTATTTCGGGCTGAAAAACACGTTTTGAAAAGTGTACTGTAACTGCCCCATAACTTACATGGGGTTGACCAAACTTGCAGAAACATGTTTATTTCTGCTGAAAAACATGTTTTTACACTTTCTGCACACTGGGGTTAAGAGGTGAGTGTGTGGGCTCTTCTGAGCTTTGCAGTTACATAGGGATTCAGTTGTCTGAAAAAACGCGTTTATTTCGGGCTGAAAAACACGTTTTGAAAAGTGTACTGTAACTGCCCCATAACTTACATGGGGTTGACCAAACTACAGAAACATGTTTATTTCTGCTGAAAAACACGTTTTGACACTTTCTGCACACTGGGGTTAAGAGCAGAGTGTGTGGGCTCTTCTGAGCCTTGCAGTTACATAGGGATTCAGTTGGCTGAAAAAACGCGTTTATTTCGGGCTGAAAAACAAGTTTTGAAAAAAGGGCTTTTACTGCCCCATAACTTACATGGGGTTGACCAAACTTGCAGAAACATGTTTATTTCTGCTGAAAAACATGTTTTGACACTTTCTGCACACTGGGGTTAAGAGCTGAGTGTGTGGGCTCTTCTGAGCTTTGCAGTTACATAGGGATTCAGTTGGCTGAAAAAACGCGTTTATTTCGGGCTGAAAAACATGTTTTGAAAAAAGTGCTGTTACTGCCCCATAGCTTACATGGGGTTGACCAAACTTGCAGAAACATGTTTATTTCTGCTGAAAAACATGTTTTGACACTTTCTGCACACTGGGGTTAAGAGCAGAGTGTGTGGGCTCTTCTGAGCCTTGCAGTTACATAGGGATTCAGTTGTCTGAAAAAACGCGTTTATTTCGGGCTGAAAAACACGTTTTGAAAAGTGTACTATAACTGCCCCATAACTTACATGGGGTTGACCAAACTTGCAGAAACATGTTTATTTCTGCTGAAAAACATGTTTTGACACTTTCTGCACACTGGGGTTAAGAGCTGAGTGTGTGGGCTCTTCTGAGCTTTGCAGTTACATAGGGATTCAGTTGGCTGAAAAAACGCGTTTATTTCGGGCTGAAAAACACGTTTTGAAAAGTGTACTGTAACTGCCCCATAACTTACATGGGGTTGACCAAACTTGCAGAAACATGTTTATTTCTGCTGAAAAACACGTTTTGACACTTTCTGCATACTGGGGTTAAGAGCAGAGTGTGTGGGCTCTTCTGAGCTTTGCAGTTACATAGGGATTCAGTTGTCTGAAAAAACGCGTTTATTTCGGGCTGAAAAACACGTTTTGAAAAGTGTACTGTAACTGCCCCATAACTTACATGGGGTTGACCAAACTTGCAGAAACATGTTTATTTCTGCTGAAAAACATGTTTTTACACTTTCTGCACACTGGGGTTAAGAGCTGAGTGTGTGGGCTCTTCTGAGCTTTGCAGTTACATAGGGATTCAGTTGTCTGAAAAAACGCGTTTATTTCGGGCTGAAAAACACGTTTTGAAAAGTGTACTGTAACTTCCCCAAAACTTACATGGGGTTGACCAAACTTGCAGAAACATGTTTATTTCTGCTGAAAAACACGTTTTGACACTTTCTGCACACTGGGGTTAAGAGCAGAGTGTGTGGGCTCTTCTGAGCCTTGCAGTTACATAGGGATTCAGTTGCTGAAAAAACGCGTTTATTTCGGGCTGAAAAACACGTTTTGAAAAAAGTGCTTTTACTGCCCCATAACTTACATGGGGTTGACCAAACTTGCAGAAACATGTTTATTTCTGCTGAAAAACATGTTTTGACACTTTCTGCACACTGGGGTTAAGAGCAGAGTGTGTGGGCTCTTCTGAGCCTTGCAGTTACATAGGGATTCAGTTGTCTGAAAAAACGCGTTTATTTCGGGCTGAAAAACACGTTTTGAAAAGAGTACTGTAACTGCCCCATAACTTACATGGGGTTGACCAAACTTGCGGAAACATGTTTATTTCTGCTAAAAAACATGTTTTGACACTTTCTGCACACGGGGGTTAAGAGCTGAGTGTGTGGGCTCTTCTGAGCCTTGCAGTTACATAGGGATTCAGTTGTCTGAAAAAACGCGTTTATTTCGGGCTGAAAAACACGTTTTGAAAAAAGTGCTTTTACTGCCCCATAACTTACATGGGGTTGACCAAACTTGCAGAAACATGTTTATTTCTGCTGAAAAACATGTTTTGACACTTTCTGCACACTGGGGTTAAGAGCAGAGTGTGTGGGCTCTTCTGAGCCTTGCAGTTACATAGGGATTCAGTTGTCTGAAAAAACGCGTTTATTTCGGGCTGAAAAACACGTTTTGAAAAGAGTACTGTAACTGCCCCATAACTTAAATGGGGTTGACCAAACTTGCGGAAACATGTTTATTTCTGCTAAAAAACATGTTTTGACACTTTCTGCACACGGGGGTTAAGAGCTGAGTGTTTGGGCTCTTCTGAGCCTTGTAGTTACATAGGGATTCAGTTGTCTGAAAAAACGCGTTTATTTCGGGCTGAAAAACACGTTTTGAAAAAAGTGCTGTTACTGCCCCATAACTTACATTTGGTTGACCAAACTTGCAGAAACATGTTTATTTCTGCTAAAAAACATGTTTTGACACTTTCTGCACACGGGGGTTAAGAGCTGAGTGTTTGGGCTCTTCTGAGCTTTGCAGTTACATAGGGATTCAGTTGTCTGAAAAAACGCGTTTATTTCGGGCTGAAAAACACGTTTTGAAAAGTGTACTGTAACTGCCCCATAACTTACATGGGGTTGACCAAACTTGCAGAAACATGTTTATTTCTGCTGAAAAACACGTTTTGACACTTTCTGCACACTGGGGTTAAGAGCAGAGTGTGTGGGCTCTTCTGAGCTTTGCAGTTACATAGGGATTCAGTTGTCTGAAAAAACGCGTTTATTTCGGGCTGAAAAACACGTTTTGAAAAGTGTACTGTAACTGCCCCATAACTTACATGGGGTTGACCAAACTACAGAAACATGTTTATTTCTGCTGAAAAACACGTTTTGACACTTTCTGCACACTGGGGTTAAGAGCAGAGTGTGTGGGCTCTTCTGAGCCTTGCAGTTACATAGGGATTCAGTTGGCTGAAAAAACGCGTTTATTTCGGGCTGAAAAACACGTTTTGAAAAAAGTGCTTTTACTGCCCCATAACTTACATGGGGTTGACCAAACTTGCAAAAACATGTTTATTTCTGCTGAAAAACATGTTTTGACACTTTCTGCACACTGGGGTTAAGAGCAGAGTGTGTGGGCTCTTCTGAGCCTTGCAGTTACATAGGGATTCAGTTGTCTGAAAAAACGCGTTTATTTCGGGCTGAAAAACACGTTTTGAAAAGAGTACTGTAACTGCCCCATAACTTACATGGGGTTGACCAAACTTGCAGAAACGTTTATTTCTGCTGAAAAACATGTTTTGACACTTTCTGCACACTGGGGTTAAGAGCTGAGTGTGTGGGCTCTTCTGAGCTTTGCAGTTACATAGGGATTCAGTTGTCTGAAAAAACGCGTTTATTTCGGGCTGAAAAACACGTTTTGAAAAGTGTACTGTAACTGCCCCATAACTTACATGGGGTTGACCAAACTTGCAGAAACATGTTTATTTCTGCTGAAAAACATGTTTTTACACTTTCTGCACACTGGGGTTAAGAGCTGAGTGTGTGGGCTCTTCTGAGCTTTGCAGTTACATAGGGATTCAGTTGTCTGAAAAAACGCGTTTATTTCGGGCTGAAAAACACGTTTTGAAAAGTGTACTGTAACTGCCCCATAACTTACATGGGGTTGACCAAACTTGCAGAAACATGTTTATTTCTGCTGAAAAACACGTTTTGACACTTTCTGCACACTGGGGTTAAGAGCAGAGTGTGTGGGCTCTTCTGAGCCTTGCAGTTACATAGGGATTCAGTTGGCTGAAAAAACGCGTTTATTTCGGGCTGAAAAACACGTTTTGAAAAAAGTGCTTTTACTGCCCCATAACTTACATGGGGTTGACCAAACTTGCAGAAACATGTTTATTTCTGCTGAAAAACATGTTTTGACACTTTCTGCACACTGGGGTTAAGAGCAGAGTGTGTGGGCTCTTCTGAGCTTTGCAGTTACATAGGGATTCAGTTGTATGAAAAAACGCGTTTATTTCGGGCTGAAAAACACGTTTTGAAAAGTGTACTATAACTGCCCCATAACTTACATGGGGTTGACCAAACTTGCAGAAACATGTTTATTTCTGCTGAAAAACATGTTTTGACACTTTCTGCACACTGGGGTTAAGAGCTGAGTGTGTGGGCTCTTCTGAGCTTTGCAGTTACATAGGGATTCAGTTGGCTGAAAAAACGCGTTTATTTCGGGCTGAAAAACACGTTTTGAAAAGTGTACTGTAACTGCCCCATAACTTACATGGGGTTGACCAAACTTGCAGAAACATGTTTATTTCTTCTGAAAAACACGTTTTGACACTTTCTGCACACTGGGGTTAAGAGCAGAGTGTGTGGGCTCTTCTGAGCCTTGTAGTTACATAGGGATTCAGTTGTCTAAAAAAACGCGTTTATTTCGGGCTGAAAAACACGTTTTGAAAAAAGTGCTGTTACTGCCCCATAACTTACATGGGGTTGACCAAACTTGCGGAAACATGTTTATTTCTGCTAAAAAACATGTTTTGACACTTTCTGCACACGGGGGTTAAGAGCTGAGTGTTTGGGCTCTTCTGAGCTTTGCAGTTACATAGGGATTCAGTTGTCTGAAAAAACGCGTTTATTTCGGGCTGAAAAACACGTTTTGAAAAGTGTACTGTAACTGCCCCATAACTTACATGGGGTTGACCAAACTTGCAGAAACATGTTTATTTCTGCTGAAAAACACGTTTTGACACTTTCTGCACACTGGGGTTAAGAGCAGAGTGTGTGGGCTCTTCTGAGCTTTGCAGTTACATAGGGATTCAGTTGTCTGAAAAAACGCGTTTATTTCGGGCTGAAAAACACGTTTTGAAAAGTGTACTGTAACTGCCCCATAACTTACATGGGGTTGACCAAACTACAGAAACATGTTTATTTCTGCTGAAAAACACGTTTTGACACTTTCTGCACACTGGGGTTAAGAGCAGAGTGTGTGGGCTCTTCTGAGCCTTGCAGTTACATAGGGATTCAGTTGGCTGAAAAAACGCGTTTATTTCGGGCTGAAAAACACGTTTTGAAAAAAGTGCTTTTACTGGCCCATAACTTACATGGGGTTGACCAAACTTGCAGAAACATGTTTATTTCTGCTGAAAAACATGTTTTGACACTTTCTGCACACTGGGGTTAAGAGCAGAGTGTGTGGGCTCTTCTGAGCCTTGCAGTTACATAGGGATTCAGTTGTCTGAAAAAACGCGTTTATTTCGGGCTGAAAAACACGTTTTGAAAAGAGTACTGTAACTGCCCCATAACTTACATGGGGTTGACCAAACTTGCAGAAACGTTTATTTCTGCTGAAAAACATGTTTTGACACTTTCTGCACACTGGGGTTAAGAGCTGAGTGTGTGGGCTCTTCTGAGCTTTGCAGTTACATAGGGATTCAGTTGTCTGAAAAAACGCGTTTATTTCGGGCTGAAAAACACGTTTTGAAAAGTGTACTGTAACTGCCCCATAACTTACATGGGGTTGACCAAACTTGCAGAAACATGTTTATTTCTGCTGAAAAACATGTTTTTACACTTTCTGCACACTGGGGTTAAGAGCTGAGTGTGTGGGCTCTTCTGAGCTTTGCAGTTACATAGGGATTCAGTTGGCTGAAAAAACGCGTTTATTTCGGGCTGAAAAACACGTTTTGAAAAGTGTACTGTAACTGCCCCATAACTTACATGGGGTTGACCAAACTTGCAGAAACATGTTTATTTCTGCTGAAAAACACGTTTTGACACTTTCTGCACACTGGGGTTAAGAGCTGAGTGTGTGGGCTCTTCTGAGCTTTGCAGTTACATAGGGATTCAGTTGTCTGAAAAAACGCGTTTATTTCGGGCTGAAAAACACGTTTTGAAAAGTGTACTTTTACTGCCCCATAACTTACATGGGGTTGACCAAACTTGCAGAAACATGTTTATTTCTGCTGAAAAACATGTTTTGACACTTTCTGCACACTGGGGTTAAGAGCTGAGTGTGTGGGCTCTTCTGAGCTTTGCAGTTACATAGGGATTCAGTTGTCTGAAAAAACGCGTTTATTTCGGGCTGAAAAACACGTATTGAAAAGTGTACTGTAACTGCCCCATAACTTACATGGGGTTGACCAAACTTGCAGAAACATGTTTATTTCTGCTGAAAAACACGTTTTGACACTTTCTGCACACTGGGGTTAAGAGCAGAGTGTGTGGGCTCTTCTGAGCCTTGCAGTTACATAGGGATTCAGTTGGCTGAAAAAACGCGTTTATTTCGGGCTGAAAAACACGTTTTGAAAAAAGTGCTTTTACTGCCCCATAACTTACATGGGGTTGACCAAACTTGCAGAAACATGTTTATTTCTGCTGAAAAACATGTTTTGACACTTTCTGCACACTGGGGTTAAGAGCAGAGTTTGTGGGCTCTTCTGAGCCTTGCAGTTACATAGGGATTCAGTTGTCTGAAAAACGCGTTTATTTCGGGCTGAAAAACACGTTTTGAAAAGTGTACTGTAACTGCCCCATAACTTACATGGGGTTGACCAAACTTGCAGAAACATGTTTATTTCTGCTGAAAAACATGTTTTGACACTTTCTGCACACTGGGGTTAAGAGCTGAGTGTGTGGGCTCTTCTGAGCTTTGTAGTTACATAGGGATTCAGTTGTCTGAAAAAACGCGTTTATTTCGGGCTGAAAAACACGTTTTGAAAAGTGTACTGTAACTGCCCCATAACTTACATGGGGTTGACCAAACTTGCAGAAACATGTTTATTTCTGCTGAAAAACATGTTTTTACACTTTCTGCACACTGGGGTTAAGAGCTGAGTGTGTGGGCTCTTCTGAGCTTTGCAGTTACATAGGGATTCAGTTGTCTGAAAAAACGCGTTTATTTCGGGCTGAAAAACACGTTTTGAAAAAAGTGCTGTTACTGCCCCATAACTTACATGGGGTTGACCAAACTTGCAGAAACATGTTTATTTCTGCTGAAAAACACGTTTTGACACTTTCTGCACACTGGGGTTAAGAGCTGAGTGTGTGGGCTCTTCTGAGCTTTGCAGTTACATAGGGATTCAGTTGTCTGAAAAAACGCGTTTATTTCGGGCTGAAAAACACGTTTTGAAAAGTGTACTTTTACTGCCCCATAACTTACATGGGGTTGACCAAACTTGCAGAAACATGTTTATTTCTGCTGAAAAACATGTTTTTACACTTTCTGCACACTGGGGTTAAGAGCTGAGTGTGTGGGCTCTTCTGAGCTTTGCAGTTACATAGGGATTCAGTTGTCTGAAAAAACGCGTTTATTTCGGGCTGAAAAACACATTTTGAAAAGTGTACTGTAACTGCCCCATAACTTACATGGGGTTGACCAAACTTGCAGAAACATGTTTATTTCTGCTGAAAAACACGTTTTGACACTTTCTGCACACTGGGGTTAAGAGCAGAGTGTGTGGGCTCTTCTGAGCCTTTCAGTTACATAGGGATTCAGTTGGCTGAAAAAACGCGTTTATTTCGGGCTGAAAAACACGTTTTGAAAAAAGTGCTTTTACTGCCCCATAACTTACATGGGGTTGACCAAACTTGCAGAAACATGTTTATTTCTGCTGAAAAACATGTTTTGACACTTTCTGCACACTGGGGTTAAGAGCAGAGTGTGTGGGCTCTTCTGAGCCTTGCAGTTACATAGGGATTCAGTTGTCTGAAAAACGCGTTTATTTCGGGCTGAAAAACACGTTTTGAAAAGTGTACTGTAACTGCCCCATAACTTACATGGGGTTGACCAAACTTGCAGAAACATGTTTATTTCTGCTGAAAAACATGTTTTGACACTTTCTGCACACTGGGGTTAAGAGCTGAGTGTGTGGGCTCTTCTGAGCTTTGTAGTTACATAGGGATTCAGTTGTCTGAAAAAACGCGTTTATTTCGGGCTGAAAAACACGTTTTGAAAAGTGTACTGTAACTGCCCCATAACTTACATGGGGTTGACCAAACTTGCAGAAACATGTTTATTTCTGCTGAAAAACATGTTTTTACACTTTCTGCACACTGGGGTTAAGAGCTGAGTGTGTGGGCTCTTCTGAGCTTTGCAGTTACATAGGGATTCAGTTGTCTGAAAAAACGCGTTTATTTCGGGCTGAAAAACACGTTTTGAAAAAAGTGCTGTTACTGCCCCATAACTTACATGGGGTTGACCAAACTTGCAGAAACATGTTTATTTCTGCTGAAAAACACGTTTTGACACTTTCTGCACACTGGGGTTAAGAGCAGAGTGTGTGGGCTCTTCTGAGCCTTGCAGTTACATAGGGATTCAGTTGGCTGAAAAAACGCGTTTATTTCGGGCTGAAAAACACGTTTTGAAAAAAGTGCTTTTACTGCCCCATAACTTACATGGGGTTGACCAAACTTGCAGAAACATGTTTATTTCTGCTGAAAAACATGTTTTGACACTTTCTGCACACTGGGGTTAAGAGCAGAGTGTGTGGGCTCTTCTGAGCCTTGCAGTTACATAGGGATTCAGTTGTCTGAAAAACGCGTTTATTTCGGGCTGAAAAACACGTTTTGAAAAGTGTACTGTAACTGCCCCATAACTTACATGGGGTTGACCAAACTTGCAGAAACATGTTTATTTCTGCTGAAAAACATGTTTTGACACTTTCTGCACACTGGGGTTAAGAGCTGAGTGTGTGGGCTCTTCTGAGCTTTGTAGTTACATAGGGATTCAGTTGTCTGAAAAAACGCGTTTATTTCGGGCTGAAAAACACGTTTTGAAAAGTGTACTGTAACTGCCCCATAACTTACATGGGGTTGACCAAACTTGCAGAAACATGTTTATTTCTGCTGAAAAACATGTTTTTACACTTTCTGCACACTGGGGTTAAGAGGTGAGTGTGTGGGCTCTTCTGAGCTTTGCAGTTACATAGGGATTCAGTTGTCTGAAAAAACGCGTTTATTTCGGGCTGAAAAACACGTTTTGAAAAGTGTACTGTAACTGCCCCATAACTTACATGGGGTTGACCAAACTACAGAAACATGTTTATTTCTGCTGAAAAACACGTTTTGACACTTTCTGCACACTGGGGTTAAGAGCAGAGTGTGTGGGCTCTTCTGAGCCTTGCAGTTACATAGGGATTCAGTTGGCTGAAAAAACGCGTTTATTTCGGGCTGAAAAACAAGTTTTGAAAAAAGTGCTTTTACTGCCCCATAACTTACATGGGGTTGACCAAACTTGCAGAAACATGTTTATTTCTGCTGAAAAACATGTTTTGACACTTTCTGCACACTGGGGTTAAGAGCTGAGTGTGTGGGCTCTTCTGAGCTTTGCAGTTACATAGGGATTCAGTTGGCTGAAAAAACGCGTTTATTTCGGGCTGAAAAACATGTTTTGAAAAAAGTGCTGTTACTGCCCCATAGCTTACATGGGGTTGACCAAACTTGCAGAAACATGTTTATTTCTGCTGAAAAACATGTTTTGACACTTTCTGCACACTGGGGTTAAGAGCAGAGTGTGTGGGCTCTTCTGAGCCTTGCAGTTACATAGGGATTCAGTTGTCTGAAAAAACGCGTTTATTTCGGGCTGAAAAACACGTTTTGAAAAGTGTACTATAACTGCCCCATAACTTACATGGGGTTGACCAAACTTGCAGAAACATGTTTATTTCTGCTGAAAAACATGTTTTGACACTTTCTGCACACTGGGGTTAAGAGCTGAGTGTGTGGGCTCTTCTGAGCTTTGCAGTTACATAGGGATTCAGTTGGCTGAAAAAACGCGTTTATTTCGGGCTGAAAAACACGTTTTGAAAAGTGTACTGTAACTGCCCCATAACTTACATGGGGTTGACCAAACTTGCAGAAACATGTTTATTTCTGCTGAAAAACATGTTTTTACACTTTCTGCACACTGGGGTTAAGAGCTGAGTGTGTGGGCTCTTCTGAGCTTTGCAGTTACATAGGGATTCAGTTGGCTGAAAAAACGCGTTTATTTCGGGCTGAAAAACACGTTTTGAAAAGTGTACTGTAACTGCCCCATAACTTACATGGGGTTGACCAAACTTGCAGAAACATGTTTATTTCTGCTGAAAAACACGTTTTGACACTTTCTGCACACTGGGGTTAAGAGCTGAGTGTGTGGGCTCTTCTGAGCTTTGCAGTTACATAGGGATTCAGTTGTCTGAAAAAACGCGTTTATTTCGGGCTGAAAAACACGTTTTGAAAAGTGTACTTTTACTGCCCCATAACTTACATGGGGTTGACCAAACTTGCAGAAACATGTTTATTTCTGCTGAAAAACATGTTTTGACACTTTCTGCACACTGGGGTTAAGAGCAGAGTGTGTGGGCTCTTCTGAGCCTTGCAGTTACATAGGGATTCAGTTGTCTGAAAAACGCGTTTATTTCGGGCTGAAAAACACGTTTTGAAAAGTGTACTGTAACTGCCCCATAACTTACATGGGGTTGACCAAACTTGCAGAAACATGTTTATTTCTGCTGAAAAACATGTTTTGACACTTTCTGCACACTGGGGTTAAGAGCTGAGTGTGTGGGCTCTTCTGAGCTTTGCAGTTACATAGGGATTCAGTTGTCTGAAAAAACGCGTTTATTTCGGGCTGAAAAACACGTTTTGAAAAAAGTGCTGTTACTGCCCCATAACTTACATGGGGTTGACCAAACTTGCAGAAACATGTTTATTTCTGCTGAAAAACACGTTTTGACACTTTCTGCACACTGGGGTTAAGAGCAGAGTGTGTGGGCTCTTCTGAGCTTTGCAGTTACATAGGGATTCAGTTGTCTGAAAAAACGCGTTTATTTCGGGCTGAAAAACACGTTTTGAAAAGTGTACTGTAACTGCCCCATAACTTACATGGGGTTGACCAAACTTGCAGAAACATGTTTATTTCTGCTGAAAAACATGTTTTTACACTTTCTGCACACTGGGGTTAAGAGGTGAGTGTGTGGGCTCTTCTGAGCTTTGCAGTTACATAGGGATTCAGTTGTCTGAAAAAACGCGTTTATTTCGGGCTGAAAAACACGTTTTGAAAAGTGTACTGTAACTGCCCCATAACTTACATGGGGTTGACCAAACTACAGAAACATGTTTATTTCTGCTGAAAAACACGTTTTGACACTTTCTGCACACTGGGGTTAAGAGCAGAGTGTGTGGGCTCTTCTGAGCCTTGCAGTTACATAGGGATTCAGTTGGCTGAAAAAACGCGTTTATTTCGGGCTGAAAAACAAGTTTTGAAAAAAGTGCTTTTACTGCCCCATAACTTACATGGGGTTGACCAAACTTGCAGAAACATGTTTATTTCTGCTGAAAAACATGTTTTGACACTTTCTGCACACTGGGGTTAAGAGCTGAGTGTGTGGGCTCTTCTGAGCTTTGCAGTTACATAGGGATTCAGTTGGCTGAAAAAACGCGTTTATTTCGGGCTGAAAAACATGTTTTGAAAAAAGTGCTGTTACTGCCCCATAGCTTACATGGGGTTGACCAAACTTGCAGAAACATGTTTATTTCTGCTGAAAAACATGTTTTGACACTTTCTGCACACTGGGGTTAAGAGCAGAGTGTGTGGGCTCTTCTGAGCCTTGCAGTTACATAGGGATTCAGTTGTCTGAAAAAACGCGTTTATTTCGGGCTGAAAAACACGTTTTGAAAAGTGTACTATAACTGCCCCATAACTTACATGGGGTTGACCAAACTTGCAGAAACATGTTTATTTCTGCTGAAAAACATGTTTTGACACTTTCTGCACACTGGGGTTAAGAGCTGAGTGTGTGGGCTCTTCTGAGCTTTGCAGTTACATAGGGATTCAGTTGGCTGAAAAAACGCGTTTATTTCGGGCTAAAAAACACGTTTTGAAAAGTGTACTGTAACTGCCCCATAACTTACATGGGGTTGACCAAACTTGCAGAAACATGTTTATTTCTGCTGAAAAACACGTTTTGACACTTTCTGCACACTGGGGTTAAGAGCAGAGTGTGTGGGCTCTTCTGAGCTTTGCAGTTACATAGGGATTCAGTTGTCTGAAAAAACGCGTTTATTTCGGGCTGAAAAACACGTTTTGAAAAGTGTACTGTAACTGCCCCATAACTTACATGGGGTTGACCAAACTTGCAGAAACATGTTTATTTCTGCTGAAAAACATGTTTTTACACTTTCTGCACACTGGGGTTAAGAGCTGAGTGTGTGGGCTCTTCTGAGCTTTGCAGTTACATAGGGATTCAGTTGTCTGAAAAAACGCGTTTATTTCGGGCTGAAAAACACGTTTTGAAAAGTGTACTGTAACTGCCCCAAAACTTACATGGGGTTGACCAAACTTGCAGAAACATGTTTATTTCTGCTGAAAAACACGTTTTGACACTTTCTGCACACTGGGGTTAAGAGCAGAGTGTGTGGGCTCTTCTGAGCCTTGCAGTTACATAGCGATTCAGTTGTCTGAAAAAACGCGTTTATTTCGGGCTGAAAAACACGTTTTGAAAAAAGTGCTTTTACTGCCCCATAACTTACATGGGGTTGACCAAACTTGCAGAAACATGTTTATTTCTGCTGAAAAACATGTTTTGACACTTTCTGCACACTGGGGTTAAGAGCAGAGTGTGTGGGCTCTTCTGAGCCTTGCAGTTACATAGGGATTCAGTTGTCTGAAAAAACGCGTTTATTTCGGGCTGAAAAACACGTTTTGAAAAGAGTACTGTAACTGCCCCATAACTTACATGGGGTTGACCAAACTTGCGGAAACATGTTTATTTCTGCTAAAAAACATGTTTTGACACTTTCTGCACACGGGGGTTAAGAGCTGAGTGTGTGGGCTCTTCTGAGCCTTGCAGTTACATAGGGATTCAGTTGTCTGAAAAAACGCGTTTATTTCGGGCTGAAAAACACGTTTTGAAAAAAGTGCTTTTACTGCCCCATAACTTACATGGGGTTGACCAAACTTGCAGAAACATGTTTATTTCTGCTGAAAAACATGTTTTGACACTTTCTGCACACTGGGGTTAAGAGCAGAGTGTGTGGGCTCTTCTGAGCCTTGCAGTTACATAGGGATTCAGTTGTCTGAAAAAACGCGTTTATTTCGGGCTGAAAAACACGTTTTGAAAAGAGTACTGTAACTGCCCCATAACTTACATGGGGTTGACCAAACTTGCGGAAACATGTTTATTTCTGCTAAAAAACATGTTTTGACACTTTCTGCACACGGGGGTTAAGAGCTGAGTGTTTGGGCTCTTCTGAGCCTTGTAGTTACATAGGGATTCAGTTGTCTGAAAAAACGCGTTTATTTCGGGCTGAAAAACACGTTTTGAAAAAAGTGCTGTTACTGCCCCATAACTTACATGGGGTTGACCAAACTTGCGGAAACATGTTTATTTCTGCTAAAAAACATGTTTTGACACTTTCTGCACACGGGGGTTAAGAGCTGAGTGTTTGGGCTCTTCTGAGCTTTGCAGTTACATAGGGATTCAGTTGTCTGAAAAAACGCGTTTATTTCGGGCTGAAAAACACGTTTTGAAAAGTGTACTGTAACTGCCCCATAACTTACATGGGGTTGACCAAACTTGCAGAAACATGTTTATTTCTGCTGAAAAACACGTTTTGACACTTTCTGCACACTGGGGTTAAGAGCAGAGTGTGTGGGCTCTTCTGAGCTTTGCAGTTACATAGGGATTCAGTTGTCTGAAAAAACGCGTTTATTTCGGGCTGAAAAACACGTTTTGAAAAGTGTACTGTAACTGCCCCATAACTTACATGGGGTTGACCAAACTACAGAAACATGTTTATTTCTGCTGAAAAACACGTTTTGACACTTTCTGCACACTGGGGTTAAGAGCAGAGTGTGTGGGCTCTTCTGAGCCTTGCAGTTACATAGGGATTCAGTTGGCTGAAAAAACGCGTTTATTTCGGGCTGAAAAACACGTTTTGAAAAAAGTGCTTTTACTGCCCCATAACTTACATGGGGTTGACCAAACTTGCAAAAACATGTTTATTTCTGCTGAAAAACATGTTTTGACACTTTCTGCACACTGGGGTTAAGAGCAGAGTGTGTGGGCTCTTCTGAGCCTTGCAGTTACATAGGGATTCAGTTGTCTGAAAAAACGCGTTTATTTCGGGCTGAAAAACACGTTTTGAAAAGAGTACTGTAACTGCCCCATAACTTACATGGGGTTGACCAAACTTGCAGAAACGTTTATTTCTGCTGAAAAACATGTTTTGACACTTTCTGCACACTGGGGTTAAGAGCTGAGTGTGTGGGCTCTTCTGAGCTTTGCAGTTACATAGGGATTCAGTTGTCTGAAAAAACGCGTTTATTTCGGGCTGAAAAACACGTTTTGAAAAGTGTACTGTAACTGCCCCATAACTTACATGGGGTTGACCAAACTTGCAGAAACATGTTTATTTCTGCTGAAAAACATGTTTTTACACTTTCTGCACACTGGGGTTAAGAGCTGAGTGTGTGGGCTCTTCTGAGCTTTGCAGTTACATAGGGATTCAGTTGTCTGAAAAAACGCGTTTATTTCGGGCTGAAAAACACGTTTTGAAAAGTGTACTGTAACTGCCCCATAACTTACATGGGGTTGACCAAACTTGCAGAAACATGTTTATTTCTGCTGAAAAACACGTTTTGACACTTTCTGCACACTGGGGTTAAGAGCAGAGTGTGTGGGCTCTTCTGAGCCTTGCAGTTACATAGGGATTCAGTTGGCTGAAAAAACGCGTTTATTTCGGGGTGAAAAACACGTTTTGAAAAAAGTGCTTTTACTGCCCCATAACTTACATGGGGTTGACCAAACTTGCAGAAACATGTTTATTTCTGCTGAAAAACATGTTTTGACACTTTCTGCACACTGGGGTTAAGAGCAGAGTGTGTGGGCTCTTCTGAGCTTTGCAGTTACATAGGGATTCAGTTGTATGAAAAAACGCGTTTATTTCGGGCTGAAAAACACGTTTTGAAAAGTGTACTATAACTGCCCCATAACTTACATGGGGTTGACCAAACTTGCAGAAACATGTTTATTTCTGCTGAAAAACATGTTTTGACACTTTCTGCACACTGGGGTTAAGAGCTGAGTGTGTGGGCTCTTCTGAGCTTTGCAGTTACATAGGGATTCAGTTGGCTGAAAAAACGCGTTTATTTCGGGCTGAAAAACACGTTTTGAAAAGTGTACTGTAACTGCCCCATAACTTACATGGGGTTGACCAAACTACAGAAACATGTTTATTTCTGCTGAAAAACACGTTTTGACACTTTCTGCACACTGGGGTTAAGAGCAGAGTGTGTGGGCTCTTCTGAGCCTTGCAGTTACATAGGGATTCAGTTGGCTGAAAAAACGCGTTTATTTCGGGCTGAAAAACACGTTTTGAAAAAAGTGCTTTTACTGCCCCATAACTTACATGGGGTTGACCAAACTTGCAGAAACATGTTTATTTCTGCTGAAAAACATGTTTTGACACTTTCTGCACACTGGGGTTAAGAGCAGAGTGTGTGGGCTCTTCTGAGCCTTGCAGTTACATAGGGATTCAGTTGTCTGAAAAAACGCGTTTATTTCGGGCTGAAAAACACGTTTTGAAAAGAGTACTGTAACTGCCCCATAACTTACATGGGGTTGACCAAACTTGCAGAAACGTTTATTTCTGCTGAAAAAACATGTTTTGACACTTTCTGCACACTGGGGTTAAGAGCTGAGTGTGTGGGCTCTTCTGAGCTTTGCAGTTACATAGGGATTCAGTTGTCTGAAAAAACGCGTTTATTTCGGGCTGAAAAACACGTTTTGAAAAGTGTACTGTAACTGCCCCATAACTTACATGGGGTTGACCAAACTTGCAGAAACATGTTTATTTCTGCTGAAAAACATGTTTTTACACTTTCTGCACACTGGGGTTAAGAGCTGAGTGTGTGGGCTCTTCTGAGCTTTGCAGTTACTTAGGGATTCAGTTGGCTTAAAAAACGCGTTTATTTCGGGCTGAAAAACACGTTTTGAAAAGTGTACTGTAACTGCCCCATAACTTACATGGGGTTGACCAAACTTGCAGAAACATGTTTATTTCTGCTGAAAAACACGTTTTGACACTTTCTGCACACTGGGGTTAAGAGCTGAGTGTGTGGGCTCTTCTGAGCTTTGCAGTTACATAGGGATTCAGTTGTCTGAAAAAACGCGTTTATTTCGGGCTGAAAAACACGTTTTGAAAAGTGTACTGTAACTGCCCCATAACTTACATGGGGTTGACCAAACTTGCGGAAACATGTTTATTTCTGCTAAAAAACATGTTTTGACACTTTCTGCACACGGGGGTTAAGAGCTGAGTGTTTGGGCTCTTCTGAGCTTTGCAGTTACATAGGGATTCAGTTGTCTGAAAAAACGCGTTTATTTCGGGCTGAAAAACACGTTTTGAAAAGTGTACTGTAACTGCCCCATAACTTACATGGGGTTGACCAAACTTGCAGAAACATGTTTATTTCTACTGAAAAACATGTTTTTACACTTTCTGCACACTGGGGTTAAGAGCTGAGTGTGTGGGCTCTTCTGAGCTTTGCAGTTACATAGGGATTCAGTTGTCTGAAAAAACGCGTTTATTTCGGGCTGAAAAACACGTTTTGAAAAAAGTGCTTTTACTGCCCCATAACTTACATGGGGTTGACCAAACTTGCAGAAACATGTTTATTTCTGCTGAAAAACATGTTTTGACACTTTCTGCACACTGGGGTTAAGAGCAGAGTGTGTGGGCTCTTCTGAGCCTTGCAGTTACATAGGGATTCAGTTGTCTGAAAAAACGCGTTTATTTCGGGCTGAAAAACACGTTTTGAAAAGAGTACTGTAACTGCCCCATAACTTACATGGGGTTGACCAAACTTGCAGAAACATGTTTATTTCTGCTGAAAAACACGTTTTGACACTTTCTGCACACTGGGGTTAAGAGCAGAGTGTGTGGGCTCTTCTGAGCTTTGCAGTTACATAGGGATTCAGTTGTCTGAAAAAACGCGTTTATTTCGGGCTGAAAAACACGTTTTGAAAAGTGTACTGTAACTGCCCCATAACTTACATGGGGTTGACCAAACTACAGAAACATGTTTATTTCTGCTGAAAAACACGTTTTGACACTTTCTGCACACTGGGGTTAAGAGCAGAGTGTGTGGGCTCTTCTGAGCCTTGCAGTTACATAGGGATTCAGTTGGCTGAAAAAACGCGTTTATTTCGGGCTGAAAAACACGTTTTGAAAAAAGTGCTTTTACTGCCCCATAACTTACATGGGGTTGACCAAACTTGCAGAAACATGTTTATTTCTGCTGAAAAACATGTTTTGACACTTTCTG
Organism: Lepisosteus platostomus; assembly: GCF_059453375.1. Lineage (NCBI taxonomy): Eukaryota > Metazoa > Chordata > Actinopteri > Semionotiformes > Lepisosteidae > Lepisosteus > Lepisosteus platostomus. Next base: position 71,555 of record NW_028291502.1, on the reverse strand, counting down.
CACACTGGGGTTAAGAGCAGAGTGTGTGGGCTCTTCTGAGCCTTGCAGTTACATAGGGATTCAGTTGTCTGAAAAAACGCGTTTATTTCGGGCTGAAAAACACGTTTTGAAAAAAGTGCTGTTACTGCCCCATAACTTACATGGGGTTGACCAAACTTGCGGAAACATGTTTATTTCTGCTAAAAAACATGTTTTGACACTTTCTGCACACGGGGGTTAAGAGCTGAGTGTTTGGGCTCTTCTGAGCTTTGCAGTTACATAGGGATTCAGTTGTCTGAAAAAACGCGTTTATTTCGGGCTGAAAAACAGGTTTTGAAAAGTGTACTGTAACTGCCCCATAACTTACATGGGGTTGACCAAACTTGCAGAAACATGTTTATTTCTACTGAAAAACATGTTTTTACACTTTCTGCACACTGGGGTTAAGAGCTGAGTGTGTGGGCTCTTCTGAGCTTTGCAGTTACATAGGGATTCAGTTGTCTGAAAAAACGCGTTTATTTCGGGCTGAAAAACACGTTTTGAAAAAAGTGCTTTTACTGCCCCATAACTTACATGGGGTTGACCAAACTTGCAGAAACATGTTTATTTCTGCTGAAAAATATGTTTTGACACTTTCTGCACACTGGGGTTAAGAGCAGAGTGTGTGGGCTCTTCTGAGCCTTGCAGTTACATAGGGATTCAGTTGTCTGAAAAAACGCGTTTATTTCGGGCTGAAAAACACGTTTTGAAAAGAGTACTGTAACTGCCCCATAACTTACATGGGGTTGACCAAACTTGCAGAAACATGTTTATTTCTGCTGAAAAACATGTTTTGACACTTTCTGCACACTGGGGTTAAGAGCAGAGTGTGTGGGCTCTTCTGAGCCTTGCAGTTACATAGGGATTCAGTTGTATGAAAAAACGCGTTTATTTCGGGCTGAAAAACACGTTTTGAAAAGTGTACTATAACTGCCCCATAACTTACATGGGGTTGACCAAACTTGCAGAAACATGTTTATTTCTGCTGAAAAACATGTTTTGACACTTTCTGCACACTGGGGTTAAGAGCTGAGTGTGTGGGCTCTTCTGAGCTTTGCAGTTACATAGGGATTCAGTTGGCTGAAAAAACGCGTTTATTTCGGGCTGAAAAACACGTTTTGAAAAGTGTACTGTAACTGCCCCATAACTTACATGGGGTTGACCAAACTTGCAGAAACATGTTTATTTCTGCTGAAAAACATGTTTTTACACTTTCTGCACACTGGGGTTAAGAGCTGAGTGTGTGGGCTCTTCTGAGCTTTGCAGTTACATAGGGATTCAGTTGTCTGAAAAAACGCGTTTATTTCGGGCTGAAAAACACGTTTTGAAAAGTGTACTGTAACTGCCCCATAACTTACATGGGGTTGACCAAACTTGCAGAAACATGTTTATTTCTGCTGAAAAACACGTTTTGACACTTTCTGCACACTGGGGTTAAGAGCAGAGTGTGTGGGCTCTTCTGAGCCTTGCAGTTACATAGGGATTCAGTTGTATGAAAAAACGCGTTTATTTCGGGCTGAAAAACACGTTTTGAAAAGTGTACTATAACTGCCCCATAACTTACATGGGGTTGACCAAACTTGCAGAAACATGTTTATTTCTGCTGAAAAACATGTTTTGACACTTTCTGCACACTGGGGTTAAGTGCAGAGTGTGTGGGCTCTTCTGAGCCTTGCAGTTACATAGGGATTCAGTTGTCTGAAAAAACGCGTTTATTTCGGGCTGAAAAACACGTTTTGAAAAGAGTACTGTAACTGCCCCATAACTTACATGGGGTTGACCAAAATTGCAGAAACATGTTTATTTCTGCTGAAAAACATGTTTTGACACTTTCTGCACACTGGGGTTAAGAGCTGAGTGTGTGGGCTCTTCTGAGCTTTGCAGTTACATAGGGATTCAGTTGTCTGAAAAAACGCGTTTATTTCGGGCTGAAAAACACGTTTTGAAAAGTGTACTGTAACTGCCCCATAACTTACATGGGGTTGACCAAACTTGCAGAAACATGTTTATTTCTGCTGAAAAACATGTTTTTACACTTTCTGCACACTGGGGTTAAGAGCTGAGTGTGTGGGCTCTTCTGAGCTTTGCAGTTACATAGGGATTCAGTTGGCTGAAAAAACGCGTTTATTTCGGGCTGAAAAACACGTTTTGAAAAAAGTGCTGTTACTGCCCCATAACTTACATGGGGTTGACCAAACTTGCAGAAACATGTTTATTTCTGCTGAAAAACATGTTTTGACACTTTCTGCACACTGGGGTTAAGAGCAGAGTGTGTGGGCTCTTCTGAGCTTTGCAGTTACATAGGGATTCAGTTGTATGAAAAAACGCGTTTATTTCGGGCTGAAAAACACGTTTTGAAAAGTGTACTATAACTGCCCCATAACTTACATGGGGTTGACCAAACTTGCAGAAACATGTTTATTTCTGCTGAAAAACATGTTTTGACACTTTCTGCACACTGGGGTTAAGAGCTGAGTGTGTGGGCTCTTCTGAGCTTTGCAGTTACATAGGGATTCAGTTGGCTGAAAAAACGCGTTTATTTCGGGCTGAAAAACACGTTTTGAAAAGTGTACTGTAACTGCCCCATAACTTACATGGGGTTGACCAAACTTGCAGAAACATGTTTATTTCTGCTGAAAAACACGTTTTGACACTTTCTGCACACTGGGGTTAAGAGCAGAGTGTGTGGGCTCTTCTGAGCCTTGTAGTTACATAGGGATTCAGTTGTCTGAAAAAACGCGTTTATTTCGGGCTGAAAAACACGTTTTGAAAAAAGTGCTGTTACTGCCCCATAACTTACATGGGGTTGACCAAACTTGCAGAAACATGTTTATTTCTGCTGAAAAACACGTTTTGACACTTTCTGCACACTGGGGTTAAGAGCAGAGTGTGTGGGCTCTTCTGAGCTTTGCAGTTACATAGGGATTCAGTTGTCTGAAAAAACGCGTTTATTTCGGGCTGAAAAACACGTTTTGAAAAGTGTACTGTAACTGCCCCATAACTTACATGGGGTTGACCAAACTACAGAAACATGTTTATTTCTGCTGAAAAACACGTTTTGACACTTTCTGCACACTGGGGTTAAGAGCAGAGTGTGTGGGCTCTTCTGAGCCTTGCAGTTACATAGGGATTCAGTTGGCTGAAAAACGCGTTTATTTCGGGCTGAAAAACACGTTTTGAAAAAAGTGCTGTTACTGCCCCATAACTTACATGGGGTTGACCAAACTTGCAGAAACATGTTTATTTCTGCTGAAAAACATGTTTTGACACTTTCTGCACACTGGGGTTAAGAGCAGAGTGTGTGGGCTCTTCTGAGCTTTGCAGTTACATAGGGATTCAGTTGTATGAAAAAACGCGTTTATTTCGGGCTGAAAAACACGTTTTGAAAAGTGTACTATAACTGCCCCATAACTTACATGGGGTTGACCAAACTTGCAGAAACATGTTTATTTCTGCTGAAAAACATGTTTTGACACTTTCTGCACACTGGGGTTAAGAGCTGAGTGTGTGGGCTCTTCTGAGCTTTGCAGTTACATAGGGATTCAGTTGGCTGAAAAAACGCGTTTATTTCGGGCTGAAAAACACGTTTTGAAAAGTGTACTGTAACTGCCCCATAACTTACATGGGGTTGACCAAACTTGCAGAAACATGTTTATTTCTGCTGAAAAACACGTTTTGACACTTTCTGCACACTGGGGTTAAGAGCAGAGTGTGTGGGCTCTTCTGAGCCTTGTAGTTACATAGGGATTCAGTTGTCTGAAAAAACGCGTTTATTTCGGGCTGAAAAACACGTTTTGAAAAAAGTGCTGTTACTGCCCCATAACTTACATGGGGTTGACCAAACTTGCAGAAACATGTTTATTTCTGCTGAAAAACACGTTTTGACACTTTCTGCACACTGGGGTTAAGAGCAGAGTGTGTGGGCTCTTCTGAGCTTTGCAGTTACATAGGGATTCAGTTGTCTGAAAAAACGCGTTTATTTCGGGCTGAAAAACACGTTTTGAAAAGTGTACTGTAACTGCCCCATAACTTACATGGGGTTGACCAAACTACAGAAACATGTTTATTTCTGCTGAAAAACACGTTTTGACACTTTCTGCACACTGGGGTTAAGAGCAGAGTGTGTGGGCTCTTCTGAGCCTTGCAGTTACATAGGGATTCAGTTGGCTGAAAAAACGCGTTTATTTCGGGCTGAAAAACACGTTTTGAAAAAAGTGCTTTTACTGCCCCATAACTTACATGGGGTTGACCAAACTTGCAAAAACATGTTTATTTCTGCTGAAAAACATGTTTTGACACTTTCTGCACACTGGGGTTAAGAGCAGAGTGTGTGGGCTCTTCTGAGCCTTGCAGTTACATAGGGATTCAGTTGTCTGAAAAAACGCGTTTATTTCGGGCTGAAAAACACGTTTTGAAAAGAGTACTGTAACTGCCCCATAACTTACATGGGGTTGACCAAACTTGCAGAAACGTTTATTTCTGCTGAAAAACATGTTTTGACACTTTCTGCACACTGGGGTTAAGAGCTGAGTGTGTGGGCTCTTCTGAGCTTTGCAGTTACATAGGGATTCAGTTGTCTGAAAAAACGCGTTTATTTCGGGCTGAAAAACACGTTTTGAAAAGTGTACTGTAACTGCCCCATAACTTACATGGGGTTGACCAAACTTGCAGAAACATGTTTATTTCTGCTGAAAAACATGTTTTTACACTTTCTGCACACTGGGGTTAAGAGCTGAGTGTGTGGGCTCTTCTGAGCTTTGCAGTTACATAGGGATTCAGTTGTCTGAAAAAACGCGTTTATTTCGGGCTGAAAAACACGTTTTGAAAAGTGTACTGTAACTGCCCCATAACTTACATGGGGTTGACCAAACTTGCAGAAACATGTTTATTTCTGCTGAAAAACACGTTTTGACACTTTCTGCACACTGGGGTTAAGAGCAGAGTGTGTGGGCTCTTCTGAGCCTTGCAGTTACATAGGGATTCAGTTGGCTGAAAAAACGCGTTTATTTCGGGCTGAAAAACACGTTTTGAAAAAAGTGCTTTTACTGCCCCATAACTTACATGGGGTTGACCAAACTTGCAGAAACATGTTTATTTCTGCTGAAAAACATGTTTTGACACTTTCTGCACACTGGGGTTAAGAGCAGAGTGTGTGGGCTCTTCTGAGCCTTGCAGTTACATAGGGATTCAGTTGTCTGAAAAAACGCGTTTATTTCGGGCTGAAAAACACGTTTTGAAAAGTGTACTGTAACTGCCCCATAACTTACATGGGGTTGACCAAACTTGCGGAAACATGTTTATTTCTGCTAAAAAACATGTTTTGACACTTTCTGCACACGGGGGTTAAGAGCTGAGTGTTTGGGCTCTTCTGAGCTTTGCAGTTACATAGGGATTCAGTTGTCTGAAAAAACGCGTTTATTTCGGGCTGAAAAACACGTTTTGAAAAGTGTACTGTAACTGCCCCATAACTTACATGGGGTTGACCAAACTTGCAGAAACATGTTTATTTCTGCTGAAAAACACGTTTTGACACTTTCTGCACACTGGGGTTAAGAGCAGAGTGTGTGGGCTCTTCTGAGCTTTGCAGTTACATAGGGATTCAGTTGTCTGAAAAAACGCGTTTATTTCGGGCTGAAAAACACGTTTTGAAAAGTGTACTGTAACTGCCCCATAACTTACATGGGGTTGACCAAACTACAGAAACATGTTTATTTCTGCTGAAAAACACGTTTTGACACTTTCTGCACACTGGGGTTAAGAGCAGAGTGTGTGGGCTCTTCTGAGCCTTGCAGTTACATAGGGATTCAGTTGGCTGAAAAAACGCGTTTATTTCGGGCTGAAAAACACGTTTTGAAAAAAGTGCTTTTACTGCCCCATAACTTACATGGGGTTGACCAAACTTGCAGAAACATGTTTATTTCTGCTGAAAAACATGTTTTGACACTTTCTGCACACTGGGGTTAAGAGCAGAGTGTGTGGGCTCTTCTGAGCCTTGCAGTTACATAGGGATTCAGTTGTCTGAAAAAACGCGTTTATTTCGGGCTGAAAAACACGTTTTGAAAAGAGTACTGTAACTGCCCCATAACTTACATGGGGTTGACCAAACTTGCAGAAACGTTTATTTCTGCTGAAAAACATGTTTTGACACTTTCTGCACACTGGGGTTAAGAGCTGAGTGTGTGGGCTCTTCTGAGCTTTGCAGTTACATAGGGATTCAGTTGTCTGAAAAAACGCGTTTATTTCGGGCTGAAAAACACGTTTTGAAAAGTGTACTGTAACTGCCCCATAACTTACATGGGGTTGACCAAACTTGCAGAAACATGTTTATTTCTGCTGAAAAACATGTTTTTACACTTTCTGCACACTGGGGTTAAGAGCTGAGTGTGTGGGCTCTTCTGAGCTTTGCAGTTACATAGGGATTCAGTTGGCTGAAAAAACGCGTTTATTTCGGGCTGAAAAACACGTTTTGAAAAGTGTACTGTAACTGCCCCATAACTTACATGGGGTTGACCAAACTTGCAGAAACATGTTTATTTCTGCTGAAAAACACGTTTTGACACTTTCTGCACACTGGGGTTAAGAGCTGAGTGTGTGGGCTCTTCTGAGCTTTGCAGTTACATAGGGATTCAGTTGTCTGAAAAAACGCGTTTATTTCGGGCTGAAAAACACGTTTTGAAAAGTGTACTTTTACTGCCCCATAACTTACATGGGGTTGACCAAACTTGCAGAAACATGTTTATTTCTGCTGAAAAACATGTTTTTACACTTTCTGCACACTGGGGTTAAGAGCTGAGTGTGTGGGCTCTTCTGAGCTTTGCAGTTACATAGGGATTCAGTTGTCTGAAAAAACGCGTTTATTTCGGGCTGAAAAACACGTTTTGAAAAGTGTACTGTAACTGCCCCATAACTTACATGGGGTTGACCAAACTTGCAGAAACATGTTTATTTCTGCTGAAAAACACGTTTTGACACTTTCTGCACACTGGGGTTAAGAGCAGAGTGTGTGGGCTCTTCTGAGCCTTGCAGTTACATAGGGATTCAGTTGGCTGAAAAAACGCGTTTATTTCGGGCTGAAAAACACGTTTTGAAAAAAGTGCTTTTACTGCCCCATAACTTACATGGGGTTGACCAAACTTGCAGAAACATGTTTATTTCTGCTGAAAAACATGTTTTGACACTTTCTGCACACTGGGGTTAAGAGCAGAGTGTGTGGGCTCTTCTGAGCCTTGCAGTTACATAGGGATTCAGTTGTCTGAAAAACGCGTTTATTTCGGGCTGAAAAACACGTTTTGAAAAGTGTACTGTAACTGCCCCATAACTTACATGGGGTTGACCAAACTTGCAGAAACATGTTTATTTCTGCTGAAAAACATGTTTTGACACTTTCTGCACACTGGGGTTAAGAGCTGAGTGTGTGGGCTCTTCTGAGCTTTGTAGTTACATAGGGATTCAGTTGTCTGAAAAAACGCGTTTATTTCGGGCTGAAAAACACGTTTTGAAAAGTGTACTGTAACTGCCCCATAACTTACATGGGGTTGACCAAACTTGCAGAAACATGTTTATTTCTGCTGAAAAACATGTTTTTACACTTTCTGCACACTGGGGTTAAGAGCTGAGTGTGTGGGCTCTTCTGAGCTTTGCAGTTACATAGGGATTCAGTTGTCTGAAAAAACGCGTTTATTTCGGGCTGAAAAACACGTTTTGAAAAAAGTGCTGTTACTGCCCCATAACTTACATGGGGTTGACCAAACTTGCAGAAACATGTTTATTTCTGCTGAAAAACACGTTTTGACACTTTCTGCACACTGGGGTTAAGAGCAGAGTGTGTGGGCTCTTCTGAGCTTTGCAGTTACATAGGGATTCAGTTGTCTGAAAAAACGCGTTTATTTCGGGCTGAAAAACACGTTTTGAAAAGTGTACTGTAACTGCCCCATAACTTACATGGGGTTGACCAAACTTGCAGAAACATGTTTATTTCTGCTGAAAAACATGTTTTTACACTTTCTGCACACTGGGGTTAAGAGGTGAGTGTGTGGGCTCTTCTGAGCTTTGCAGTTACATAGGGATTCAGTTGTCTGAAAAAACGCGTTTATTTCGGGCTGAAAAACACGTTTTGAAAAGTGTACTGTAACTGCCCCATAACTTACATGGGGTTGACCAAACTACAAAAACATGTTTATTTCTGCTGAAAAACACGTTTTGACACTTTCTGCACACTGGGGTTAAGAGCAGAGTGTGTGGGCTCTTCTGAGCCTTGCAGTTACATAGGGATTCAGTTGGCTGAAAAAACGCGTTTATTTCGGGCTGAAAAACAAGTTTTGAAAAAAGGGCTTTTACTGCCCCATAACTTACATGGGGTTGACCAAACTTGCAGAAACATGTTTATTTCTGCTGAAAAACATGTTTTGACACTTTCTGCACACTGGGGTTAAGAGCTGAGTGTGTGGGCTCTTCTGAGCTTTGCAGTTACATAGGGATTCAGTTGGCTGAAAAAACGCGTTTATTTCGGGCTGAAAAACATGTTTTGAAAAAAGTGCTGTTACTGCCCCATAGCTTACATGGGGTTGACCAAACTTGCAGAAACATGTTTATTTCTGCTGAAAAACATGTTTTGACACTTTCTGCACACTGGGGTTAAGAGCAGAGTGTGTGGGCTCTTCTGAGCCTTGCAGTTACATAGGGATTCAGTTGTCTGAAAAAACGCGTTTATTTCGGGCTGAAAAACACGTTTTGAAAAGTGTACTATAACTGCCCCATAACTTACATGGGGTTGACCAAACTTGCAGAAACATGTTTATTTCTGCTGAAAAACATGTTTTGACACTTTCTGCACACTGGGGTTAAGAGCTGAGTGTGTGGGCTCTTCTGAGCTTTGCAGTTACATAGGGATTCAGTTGGCTGAAAAAACGCGTTTATTTCGGGCTGAAAAACACGTTTTGAAAAGTGTACTGTAACTGCCCCATAACTTACATGGGGTTGACCAAACTTGCAGAAACATGTTTATTTCTGCTGAAAAACACGTTTTGACACTTTCTGCACACTGGGGTTAAGAGCAGAGTGTGTGGGCTCTTCTGAGCTTTGCAGTTACATAGGGATTCAGTTGTCTGAAAAAACGCGTTTATTTCGGGCTGAAAAACACGTTTTGAAAAGTGTACTGTAACTGCCCCATAACTTACATGGGGTTGACCAAACTTGCAGAAACATGTTTATTTCTGCTGAAAAACATGTTTTTACACTTTCTGCACACTGGGGTTAAGAGCTGAGTGTGTGGGCTCTTCTGAGCTTTGCAGTTACATAGGGATTCAGTTGTCTGAAAAAACGCGTTTATTTCGGGCTGAAAAACACGTTTTGAAAAGTGTACTGTAACTGCCCCAAAACTTACATGGGGTTGACCAAACTTGCAGAAACATGTTTATTTCTGCTGAAAAACACGTTTTGACACTTTCTGCACACTGGGGTTAAGAGCAGAGTGTGTGGGCTCTTCTGAGCCTTGCAGTTACATAGGGATTCAGATGTCTGAAAAAACGCGTTTATTTCGGGCTGAAAAACACGTTTTGAAAAAAGTGCTTTTACTGCCCCATAACTTACATGGGGTTGACCAAACTTGCAGAAACATGTTTATTTCTGCTGAAAAACATGTTTTGACACTTTCTGCACACTGGGGTTAAGAGCAGAGTGTGTGGGCTCTTCTGAGCCTTGCAGTTACATAGGGATTCAGTTGTCTGAAAAAACGCGTTTATTTCGGGCTGAAAAACACGTTTTGAAAAGAGTACTGTAACTGCCCCATAACTTACATGGGGTTGACCAAACTTGCGGAAACATGTTTATTTCTGCTAAAAAACATGTTTTGACACTTTCTGCACACGGGGGTTAAGAGCTGAGTGTTTGGGCTCTTCTGAGCCTTGTAGTTACATAGGGATTCAGTTGTCTGAAAAAACGCGTTTATTTCGGGCTGAAAAACACGTTTTGAAAAAAGTGCTGTTACTGCCCCATAACTTACATGGGGTTGACCAAACTTGCAGAAACATGTTTATTTCTGCTAAAAAACATGTTTTGACACTTTCTGCACACTGGGGTTAAGAGCTGAGTGTTTGGGCTCTTCTGAGCTTTGCAGTTACATAGGGATTCAGTTGTCTGAAAAAACGCGTTTATTTCGGGCTGAAAAACACGTTTTGAAAAGTGTACTGTAACTGCCCCATAACTTACATGGGGTTGACCAAACTTGCAGAAACATGTTTATTTCTGCTGAAAAACACGTTTTGACACTTTCTGCACACTGGGGTTAAGAGCAGAGTGTGTGGGCTCTTCTGAGCTTTGCAGTTACATAGGGATTCAGTTGTCTGAAAAAACGCGTTTATTTCGGGCTGAAAAACACGTTTTGAAAAGTGTACTGTAACTGCCCCATAACTTACATGGGGTTGACCAAACTACAGAAACATGTTTATTTCTGCTGAAAAACACGTTTTGACACTTTCTGCACACTGGGGTTAAGAGCAGAGTGTGTGGGCTCTTCTGAGCCTTGCAGTTACATAGGGATTCAGTTGGCTGAAAAAACGCGTTTATTTCGGGCTGAAAAACACGTTTTGAAAAAAGTGCTTTTACTGCCCCATAACTTACATGGGGTTGACCAAACTTGCAAAAACATGTTTATTTCTGCTGAAAAACATGTTTTGACACTTTCTGCACACTGGGGTTAAGAGCAGAGTGTGTGGGCTCTTCTGAGCCTTGCAGTTACATAGGGATTCAGTTGTCTGAAAAAACGCGTTTATTTCGGGCTGAAAAACACGTTTTGAAAAGAGTACTGTAACTGCCCCATAACTTACATGGGGTTGACCAAACTTGCAGAAACGTTTATTTCTGCTGAAAAACATGTTTTGACACTTTCTGCACACTGGGGTTAAGAGCTGAGTGTGTGGGCTCTTCTGAGCTTTGCAGTTACATAGGGATTCAGTTGTCTGAAAAAACGCGTTTATTTCGGGCTGAAAAACACGTTTTGAAAAGTGTACTGTAACTGCCCCATAACTTACATGGGGTTGACCAAACTTGCAGAAACATGTTTATTTCTGCTGAAAAACATGTTTTTACACTTTCTGCACACTGGGGTTAAGAGCTGAGTGTGTGGGCTCTTCTGAGCTTTGCAGTTACATAGGGATTCAGTTGTCTGAAAAAACGCGTTTATTTCGGGCTGAAAAACACGTTTTGAAAAGTGTACTGTAACTGCCCCATAACTTACATGGGGTTGACCAAACTTGCAGAAACATGTTTATTTCTGCTGAAAAACACGTTTTGACACTTTCTGCACACTGGGGTTAAGAGCAGAGTGTGTGGGCTCTTCTGAGCCTTGCAGTTACATAGGGATTCAGTTGGCTGAAAAAACGCGTTTATTTCGGGCTGAAAAACACGTTTTGAAAAAAGTGCTTTTACTGCCCCATAACTTACATGGGGTTGACCAAACTTGCAGAAACATGTTTATTTCTGCTGAAAAACATGTTTTGACACTTTCTGCACACTGGGGTTAAGAGCAGAGTGTGTGGGCTCTTCTGAGCCTTGCAGTTACATAGGGATTCAGTTGTCTGAAAAAACGCGTTTATTTCGGGCTGAAAAACACGTTTTGAAAAGAGTACTGTAACTGCCCCATAACTTACATGGGGTTGACCAAACTTGCAGAAACGTTTATTTCTGCTGAAAAAACATGTTTTGACACTTTCTGCACACTGGGGTTAAGAGCTGAGTGTGTGGGCTCTTCTGAGCTTTGCAGTTACATAGGGATTCAGTTGTCTGAAAAAACGCGTTTATTTCGGGCTGAAAAACACGTTTTGAAAAGTGTACTGTAACTGCCCCATAACTTACATGGGGTTGACCAAACTTGCAGAAACATGTTTATTTCTGCTGAAAAACATGTTTTTACACTTTCTGCACACTGGGGTTAAGAGCTGAGTGTGTGGGCTCTTCTGAGCTTTGCAGTTACTTAGGGATTCAGTTGGCTTAAAAAACGCGTTTATTTCGGGCTGAAAAACACGTTTTGAAAAGTGTACTGTAACTGCCCCATAACTTACATGGGGTTGACCAAACTTGCAGAAACATGTTTATTTCTGCTGAAAAACACGTTTTGACACTTTCTGCACACTGGGGTTAAGAGCTGAGTGTGTGGGCTCTTCTGAGCTTTGCAGTTACATAGGGATTCAGTTGTCTGAAAAAACGCGTTTATTTCGGGCTGAAAAACACGTTTTGAAAAGTGTACTGTAACTGCCCCATAACTTACATGGGGTTGACCAAACTTGCGGAAACATGTTTATTTCTGCTAAAAAACATGTTTTGACACTTTCTGCACACGGGGGTTAAGAGCTGAGTGTTTGGGCTCTTCTGAGCTTTGCAGTTACATAGGGATTCAGTTGTCTGAAAAAACGCGTTTATTTCGGGCTGAAAAACACGTTTTGAAAAGTGTACTGTAACTGCCCCATAACTTACATGGGGTTGACCAAACTTGCAGAAACATGTTTATTTCTACTGAAAAACATGTTTTTACACTTTCTGCACACTGGGGTTAAGAGCTGAGTGTGTGGGCTCTTCTGAGCTTTGCAGTTACATAGGGATTCAGTTGTCTGAAAAAACGCGTTTATTTCGGGCTGAAAAACACGTTTTGAAAAAAGTGCTTTTACTGCCCCATAACTTACATGGGGTTGACCAAACTTGCAGAAACATGTTTATTTCTGCTGAAAAACATGTTTTGACACTTTCTGCACACTGGGGTTAAGAGCAGAGTGTGTGGGCTCTTCTGAGCCTTGCAGTTACATAGGGATTCAGTTGTCTGAAAAAACGCGTTTATTTCGGGCTGAAAAACACGTTTTGAAAAGAGTACTGTAACTGCCCCATAACTTACATGGGGTTGACCAAACTTGCAGAAACATGTTTATTTCTGCTGAAAAACACGTTTTGACACTTTCTGCACACTGGGGTTAAGAGCAGAGTGTGTGGGCTCTTCTGAGCTTTGCAGTTACATAGGGATTCAGTTGTCTGAAAAAACGCGTTTATTTCGGGCTGAAAAACACGTTTTGAAAAGTGTACTGTAACTGCCCCATAACTTACATGGGGTTGACCAAACTACAGAAACATGTTTATTTCTGCTGAAAAACACGTTTTGACACTTTCTGCACACTGGGGTTAAGAGCAGAGTGTGTGGGCTCTTCTGAGCCTTGCAGTTACATAGGGATTCAGTTGGCTGAAAAAACGCGTTTATTTCGGGCTGAAAAACACGTTTTGAAAAAAGTGCTTTTACTGCCCCATAACTTACATGGGGTTGACCAAACTTGCAGAAACATGTTTATTTCTGCTGAAAAACATGTTTTGACACTTTCTGCACACTGGGGTTAAGAGCAGAGTGTGTGGGCTCTTCTGAGCCTTGCAGTTACATAGGGATTCAGTTGTCTGAAAAAACGCGTTTATTTCGGGCTGAAAAACACGTTTTGAAAAAAGTGCTGTTACTGCCCCATAACTTACATGGGGTTGACCAAACTTGCGGAAACATGTTTATTTCTGCTAAAAAACATGTTTTGACACTTTCTGCACACGGGGGTTAAGAGCTGAGTGTTTGGGCTCTTCTGAGCTTTGCAGTTACATAGGGATTCAGTTGTCTGAAAAAACGCGTTTATTTCGGGCTGAAAAACAGGTTTTGAAAAGTGTACTGTAACTGCCCCATAACTTACATGGGGTTGACCAAACTTGCAGAAACATGTTTATTTCTACTGAAAAACATGTTTTTACACTTTCTGCACACTGGGGTTAAGAGCTGAGTGTGTGGGCTCTTCTGAGCTTTGCAGTTACATAGGGATTCAGTTGTCTGAAAAAACGCGTTTATTTCGGGCTGAAAAACACGTTTTGAAAAAAGTGCTTTTACTGCCCCATAACTTACATGGGGTTGACCAAACTTGCAGAAACATGTTTATTTCTGCTGAAAAATATGTTTTGACACTTTCTGCACACTGGGGTTAAGAGCAGAGTGTGTGGGCTCTTCTGAGCCTTGCAGTTACATAGGGATTCAGTTGTCTGAAAAAACGCGTTTATTTCGGGCTGAAAAACACGTTTTGAAAAGAGTACTGTAACTGCCCCATAACTTACATGGGGTTGACCAAACTTGCAGAAACATGTTTATTTCTGCTGAAAAACATGTTTTGACACTTTCTGCACACTGGGGTTAAGAGCAGAGTGTGTGGGCTCTTCTGAGCCTTGCAGTTACATAGGGATTCAGTTGTATGAAAAAACGCGTTTATTTCGGGCTGAAAAACACGTTTTGAAAAGTGTACTATAACTGCCCCATAACTTACATGGGGTTGACCAAACTTGCAGAAACATGTTTATTTCTGCTGAAAAACATGTTTTGACACTTTCTGCACACTGGGGTTAAGAGCTGAGTGTGTGGGCTCTTCTGAGCTTTGCAGTTACATAGGGATTCAGTTGGCTGAAAAAACGCGTTTATTTCGGGCTGAAAAACACGTTTTGAAAAGTGTACTGTAACTGCCCCATAACTTACATGGGGTTGACCAAACTTGCAGAAACATGTTTATTTCTGCTGAAAAACATGTTTTTACACTTTCTGCACACTGGGGTTAAGAGCTGAGTGTGTGGGCTCTTCTGAGCTTTGCAGTTACATAGGGATTCAGTTGTCTGAAAAAACGCGTTTATTTCGGGCTGAAAAACACGTTTTGAAAAGTGTACTGTAACTGCCCCATAACTTACATGGGGTTGACCAAACTTGCAGAAACATGTTTATTTCTGCTGAAAAACACGTTTTGACACTTTCTGCACACTGGGGTTAAGAGCAGAGTGTGTGGGCTCTTCTGAGCCTTGCAGTTACATAGGGATTCAGTTGTATGAAAAAACGCGTTTATTTCGGGCTGAAAAACACGTTTTGAAAAGTGTACTATAACTGCCCCATAACTTACATGGGGTTGACCAAACTTGCAGAAACATGTTTATTTCTGCTGAAAAACATGTTTTGACACTTTCTGCACACTGGGGTTAAGTGCAGAGTGTGTGGGCTCTTCTGAGCCTTGCAGTTACATAGGGATTCAGTTGTCTGAAAAAACGCGTTTATTTCGGGCTGAAAAACACGTTTTGAAAAGAGTACTGTAACTGCCCCATAACTTACATGGGGTTGACCAAAATTGCAGAAACATGTTTATTTCTGCTGAAAAACATGTTTTGACACTTTCTGCACACTGGGGTTAAGAGCTGAGTGTGTGGGCTCTTCTGAGCTTTGCAGTTACATAGGGATTCAGTTGTCTGAAAAAACGCGTTTATTTCGGGCTGAAAAACACGTTTTGAAAAGTGTACTGTAACTGCCCCATAACTTACATGGGGTTGACCAAACTTGCAGAAACATGTTTATTTCTGCTGAAAAACATGTTTTTACACTTTCTGCACACTGGGGTTAAGAGCTGAGTGTGTGGGCTCTTCTGAGCTTTGCAGTTACATAGGGATTCAGTTGGCTGAAAAAACGCGTTTATTTCGGGCTGAAAAACACGTTTTGAAAAAAGTGCTGTTACTGCCCCATAACTTACATGGGGTTGACCAAACTTGCAGAAACATGTTTATTTCTGCTGAAAAACATGTTTTGACACTTTCTGCACACTGGGGTTAAGAGCAGAGTGTGTGGGCTCTTCTGAGCTTTGCAGTTACATAGGGATTCAGTTGTATGAAAAAACGCGTTTATTTCGGGCTGAAAAACACGTTTTGAAAAGTGTACTATAACTGCCCCATAACTTACATGGGGTTGACCAAACTTGCAGAAACATGTTTATTTCTGCTGAAAAACATGTTTTGACACTTTCTGCACACTGGGGTTAAGAGCTGAGTGTGTGGGCTCTTCTGAGCTTTGCAGTTACATAGGGATTCAGTTGGCTGAAAAAACGCGTTTATTTCGGGCTGAAAAACACGTTTTGAAAAGTGTACTGTAACTGCCCCATAACTTACATGGGGTTGACCAAACTTGCAGAAACATGTTTATTTCTGCTGAAAAACACGTTTTGACACTTTCTGCACACTGGGGTTAAGAGCAGAGTGTGTGGGCTCTTCTGAGCCTTGTAGTTACATAGGGATTCAGTTGTCTGAAAAAACGCGTTTATTTCGGGCTGAAAAACACGTTTTGAAAAAAGTGCTGTTACTGCCCCATAACTTACATGGGGTTGACCAAACTTGCAGAAACATGTTTATTTCTGCTGAAAAACACGTTTTGACACTTTCTGCACACTGGGGTTAAGAGCAGAGTGTGTGGGCTCTTCTGAGCTTTGCAGTTACATAGGGATTCAGTTGTCTGAAAAAACGCGTTTATTTCGGGCTGAAAAACACGTTTTGAAAAGTGTACTGTAACTGCCCCATAACTTACATGGGGTTGACCAAACTACAGAAACATGTTTATTTCTGCTGAAAAACACGTTTTGACACTTTCTGCACACTGGGGTTAAGAGCAGAGTGTGTGGGCTCTTCTGAGCCTTGCAGTTACATAGGGATTCAGTTGGCTGAAAAACGCGTTTATTTCGGGCTGAAAAACACGTTTTGAAAAAAGTGCTGTTACTGCCCCATAACTTACATGGGGTTGACCAAACTTGCAGAAACATGTTTATTTCTGCTGAAAAACATGTTTTGACACTTTCTGCACACTGGGGTTAAGAGCAGAGTGTGTGGGCTCTTCTGAGCTTTGCAGTTACATAGGGATTCAGTTGTATGAAAAAACGCGTTTATTTCGGGCTGAAAAACACGTTTTGAAAAGTGTACTATAACTGCCCCATAACTTACATGGGGTTGACCAAACTTGCAGAAACATGTTTATTTCTGCTGAAAAACATGTTTTGACACTTTCTGCACACTGGGGTTAAGAGCTGAGTGTGTGGGCTCTTCTGAGCTTTGCAGTTACATAGGGATTCAGTTGGCTGAAAAAACGCGTTTATTTCGGGCTGAAAAACACGTTTTGAAAAGTGTACTGTAACTGCCCCATAACTTACATGGGGTTGACCAAACTTGCAGAAACATGTTTATTTCTGCTGAAAAACACGTTTTGACACTTTCTGCACACTGGGGTTAAGAGCAGAGTGTGTGGGCTCTTCTGAGCCTTGTAGTTACATAGGGATTCAGTTGTCTGAAAAAACGCGTTTATTTCGGGCTGAAAAACACGTTTTGAAAAAAGTGCTGTTACTGCCCCATAACTTACATGGGGTTGACCAAACTTGCAGAAACATGTTTATTTCTGCTGAAAAACACGTTTTGACACTTTCTGCACACTGGGGTTAAGAGCAGAGTGTGTGGGCTCTTCTGAGCTTTGCAGTTACATAGGGATTCAGTTGTCTGAAAAAACGCGTTTATTTCGGGCTGAAAAACACGTTTTGAAAAGTGTACTGTAACTGCCCCATAACTTACATGGGGTTGACCAAACTACAGAAACATGTTTATTTCTGCTGAAAAACACGTTTTGACACTTTCTGCACACTGGGGTTAAGAGCAGAGTGTGTGGGCTCTTCTGAGCCTTGCAGTTACATAGGGATTCAGTTGGCTGAAAAAACGCGTTTATTTCGGGCTGAAAAACACGTTTTGAAAAAAGTGCTTTTACTGCCCCATAACTTACATGGGGTTGACCAAACTTGCAAAAACATGTTTATTTCTGCTGAAAAACATGTTTTGACACTTTCTGCACACTGGGGTTAAGAGCAGAGTGTGTGGGCTCTTCTGAGCCTTGCAGTTACATAGGGATTCAGTTGTCTGAAAAAACGCGTTTATTTCGGGCTGAAAAACACGTTTTGAAAAGAGTACTGTAACTGCCCCATAACTTACATGGGGTTGACCAAACTTGCAGAAACGTTTATTTCTGCTGAAAAACATGTTTTGACACTTTCTGCACACTGGGGTTAAGAGCTGAGTGTGTGGGCTCTTCTGAGCTTTGCAGTTACATAGGGATTCAGTTGTCTGAAAAAACGCGTTTATTTCGGGCTGAAAAACACGTTTTGAAAAGTGTACTGTAACTGCCCCATAACTTACATGGGGTTGACCAAACTTGCAGAAACATGTTTATTTCTGCTGAAAAACATGTTTTTACACTTTCTGCACACTGGGGTTAAGAGCTGAGTGTGTGGGCTCTTCTGAGCTTTGCAGTTACATAGGGATTCAGTTGTCTGAAAAAACGCGTTTATTTCGGGCTGAAAAACACGTTTTGAAAAGTGTACTGTAACTGCCCCATAACTTACATGGGGTTGACCAAACTTGCAGAAACATGTTTATTTCTGCTGAAAAACACGTTTTGACACTTTCTGCACACTGGGGTTAAGAGCAGAGTGTGTGGGCTCTTCTGAGCCTTGCAGTTACATAGGGATTCAGTTGGCTGAAAAAACGCGTTTATTTCGGGCTGAAAAACACGTTTTGAAAAAAGTGCTTTTACTGCCCCATAACTTACATGGGGTTGACCAAACTTGCAGAAACATGTTTATTTCTGCTGAAAAACATGTTTTGACACTTTCTGCACACTGGGGTTAAGAGCAGAGTGTGTGGGCTCTTCTGAGCCTTGCAGTTACATAGGGATTCAGTTGTCTGAAAAAACGCGTTTATTTCGGGCTGAAAAACACGTTTTGAAAAGTGTACTGTAACTGCCCCATAACTTACATGGGGTTGACCAAACTTGCGGAAACATGTTTATTTCTGCTAAAAAACATGTTTTGACACTTTCTGCACACGGGGGTTAAGAGCTGAGTGTTTGGGCTCTTCTGAGCTTTGCAGTTACATAGGGATTCAGTTGTCTGAAAAAACGCGTTTATTTCGGGCTGAAAAACACGTTTTGAAAAGTGTACTGTAACTGCCCCATAACTTACATGGGGTTGACCAAACTTGCAGAAACATGTTTATTTCTGCTGAAAAACACGTTTTGACACTTTCTGCACACTGGGGTTAAGAGCAGAGTGTGTGGGCTCTTCTGAGCTTTGCAGTTACATAGGGATTCAGTTGTCTGAAAAAACGCGTTTATTTCGGGCTGAAAAACACGTTTTGAAAAGTGTACTGTAACTGCCCCATAACTTACATGGGGTTGACCAAACTACAGAAACATGTTTATTTCTGCTGAAAAACACGTTTTGACACTTTCTGCACACTGGGGTTAAGAGCAGAGTGTGTGGGCTCTTCTGAGCCTTGCAGTTACATAGGGATTCAGTTGGCTGAAAAAACGCGTTTATTTCGGGCTGAAAAACACGTTTTGAAAAAAGTGCTTTTACTGCCCCATAACTTACATGGGGTTGACCAAACTTGCAGAAACATGTTTATTTCTGCTGAAAAACATGTTTTGACACTTTCTGCACACTGGGGTTAAGAGCAGAGTGTGTGGGCTCTTCTGAGCCTTGCAGTTACATAGGGATTCAGTTGTCTGAAAAAACGCGTTTATTTCGGGCTGAAAAACACGTTTTGAAAAGAGTACTGTAACTGCCCCATAACTTACATGGGGTTGACCAAACTTGCAGAAACGTTTATTTCTGCTGAAAAACATGTTTTGACACTTTCTGCACACTGGGGTTAAGAGCTGAGTGTGTGGGCTCTTCTGAGCTTTGCAGTTACATAGGGATTCAGTTGTCTGAAAAAACGCGTTTATTTCGGGCTGAAAAACACGTTTTGAAAAGTGTACTGTAACTGCCCCATAACTTACATGGGGTTGACCAAACTTGCAGAAACATGTTTATTTCTGCTGAAAAACACGTTTTGACACTTTCTGCACACTGGGGTTAAGAGCTGAGTGTGTGGGCTCTTCTGAGCTTTGCAGTTACATAGGGATTCAGTTGTCTGAAAAAACGCGTTTATTTCGGGCTGAAAAACACGTTTTGAAAAGTGTACTTTTACTGCCCCATAACTTACATGGGGTTGACCAAACTTGCAGAAACATGTTTATTTCTGCTGAAAAACATGTTTTTACACTTTCTGCACACTGGGGTTAAGAGCTGAGTGTGTGGGCTCTTCTGAGCTTTGCAGTTACATAGGGATTCAGTTGTCTGAAAAAACGCGTTTATTTCGGGCTGAAAAACACGTTTTGAAAAGTGTACTGTAACTGCCCCATAACTTACATGGGGTTGACCAAACTTGCAGAAACATGTTTATTTCTGCTGAAAAACACGTTTTGACACTTTCTGCACACTGGGGTTAAGAGCAGAGTGTGTGGGCTCTTCTGAGCCTTGCAGTTACATAGGGATTCAGTTGGCTGAAAAAACGCGTTTATTTCGGGCTGAAAAACACGTTTTGAAAAAAGTGCTTTTACTGCCCCATAACTTACATGGGGTTGACCAAACTTGCAGAAACATGTTTATTTCTGCTGAAAAACATGTTTTGACACTTTCTGCACACTGGGGTTAAGAGCAGAGTGTGTGGGCTCTTCTGAGCCTTGCAGTTACATAGGGATTCAGTTGTCTGAAAAACGCGTTTATTTCGGGCTGAAAAACACGTTTTGAAAAGTGTACTGTAACTGCCCCATAACTTACATGGGGTTGACCAAACTTGCAGAAACATGTTTATTTCTGCTGAAAAACATGTTTTGACACTTTCTGCACACTGGGGTTAAGAGCTGAGTGTGTGGGCTCTTCTGAGCTTTGTAGTTACATAGGGATTCAGTTGTCTGAAAAAACGCGTTTATTTCGGGCTGAAAAACACGTTTTGAAAAGTGTACTGTAACTGCCCCATAACTTACATGGGGTTGACCAAACTTGCAGAAACATGTTTATTTCTGCTGAAAAACATGTTTTTACACTTTCTGCACACTGGGGTTAAGAGCTGAGTGTGTGGGCTCTTCTGAGCTTTGCAGTTACATAGGGATTCAGTTGTCTGAAAAAACGCGTTTATTTCGGGCTGAAAAACACGTTTTGAAAAAAGTGCTGTTACTGCCCCATAACTTACATGGGGTTGACCAAACTTGCAGAAACATGTTTATTTCTGCTGAAAAACACGTTTTGACACTTTCTGCACACTGGGGTTAAGAGCAGAGTGTGTGGGCTCTTCTGAGCTTTGCAGTTACATAGGGATTCAGTTGTCTGAAAAAACGCGTTTATTTCGGGCTGAAAAACACGTTTTGAAAAGTGTACTGTAACTGCCCCATAACTTACATGGGGTTGACCAAACTTGCAGAAACATGTTTATTTCTGCTGAAAAACATGTTTTTACACTTTCTGCACACTGGGGTTAAGAGGTGAGTGTGTGGGCTCTTCTGAGCTTTGCAGTTACATAGGGATTCAGTTGTCTGAAAAAACGCGTTTATTTCGGGCTGAAAAACACGTTTTGAAAAGTGTACTGTAACTGCCCCATAACTTACATGGGGTTGACCAAACTACAAAAACATGTTTATTTCTGCTGAAAAACACGTTTTGACACTTTCTGCACACTGGGGTTAAGAGCAGAGTGTGTGGGCTCTTCTGAGCCTTGCAGTTACATAGGGATTCAGTTGGCTGAAAAAACGCGTTTATTTCGGGCTGAAAAACAAGTTTTGAAAAAAGGGCTTTTACTGCCCCATAACTTACATGGGGTTGACCAAACTTGCAGAAACATGTTTATTTCTGCTGAAAAACATGTTTTGACACTTTCTGCACACTGGGGTTAAGAGCTGAGTGTGTGGGCTCTTCTGAGCTTTGCAGTTACATAGGGATTCAGTTGGCTGAAAAAACGCGTTTATTTCGGGCTGAAAAACATGTTTTGAAAAAAGTGCTGTTACTGCCCCATAGCTTACATGGGGTTGACCAAACTTGCAGAAACATGTTTATTTCTGCTGAAAAACATGTTTTGACACTTTCTGCACACTGGGGTTAAGAGCAGAGTGTGTGGGCTCTTCTGAGCCTTGCAGTTACATAGGGATTCAGTTGTCTGAAAAAACGCGTTTATTTCGGGCTGAAAAACACGTTTTGAAAAGTGTACTATAACTGCCCCATAACTTACATGGGGTTGACCAAACTTGCAGAAACATGTTTATTTCTGCTGAAAAACATGTTTTGACACTTTCTGCACACTGGGGTTAAGAGCTGAGTGTGTGGGCTCTTCTGAGCTTTGCAGTTACATAGGGATTCAGTTGGCTGAAAAAACGCGTTTATTTCGGGCTGAAAAACACGTTTTGAAAAGTGTACTGTAACTGCCCCATAACTTACATGGGGTTGACCAAACTTGCAGAAACATGTTTATTTCTGCTGAAAAACACGTTTTGACACTTTCTGCACACTGGGGTTAAGAGCAGAGTGTGTGGGCTCTTCTGAGCTTTGCAGTTACATAGGGATTCAGTTGTCTGAAAAAACGCGTTTATTTCGGGCTGAAAAACACGTTTTGAAAAGTGTACTGTAACTGCCCCATAACTTACATGGGGTTGACCAAACTTGCAGAAACATGTTTATTTCTGCTGAAAAACATGTTTTTACACTTTCTGCACACTGGGGTTAAGAGCTGAGTGTGTGGGCTCTTCTGAGCTTTGCAGTTACATAGGGATTCAGTTGTCTGAAAAAACGCGTTTATTTCGGGCTGAAAAACACGTTTTGAAAAGTGTACTGTAACTGCCCCAAAACTTACATGGGGTTGACCAAACTTGCAGAAACATGTTTATTTCTGCTGAAAAACACGTTTTGACACTTTCTGCACACTGGGGTTAAGAGCAGAGTGTGTGGGCTCTTCTGAGCCTTGCAGTTACATAGGGATTCAGATGTCTGAAAAAACGCGTTTATTTCGGGCTGAAAAACACGTTTTGAAAAAAGTGCTTTTACTGCCCCATAACTTACATGGGGTTGACCAAACTTGCAGAAACATGTTTATTTCTGCTGAAAAACATGTTTTGACACTTTCTGCACACTGGGGTTAAGAGCAGAGTGTGTGGGCTCTTCTGAGCCTTGCAGTTACATAGGGATTCAGTTGTCTGAAAAAACGCGTTTATTTCGGGCTGAAAAACACGTTTTGAAAAGAGTACTGTAACTGCCCCATAACTTACATGGGGTTGACCAAACTTGCGGAAACATGTTTATTTCTGCTAAAAAACATGTTTTGACACTTTCTGCACACGGGGGTTAAGAGCTGAGTGTTTGGGCTCTTCTGAGCCTTGTAGTTACATAGGGATTCAGTTGTCTGAAAAAACGCGTTTATTTCGGGCTGAAAAACACGTTTTGAAAAAAGTGCTGTTACTGCCCCATAACTTACATGGGGTTGACCAAACTTGCAGAAACATGTTTATTTCTGCTAAAAAACATGTTTTGACACTTTCTGCACACTGGGGTTAAGAGCTGAGTGTTTGGGCTCTTCTGAGCTTTGCAGTTACATAGGGATTCAGTTGTCTGAAAAAACGCGTTTATTTCGGGCTGAAAAACACGTTTTGAAAAGTGTACTGTAACTGCCCCATAACTTACATGGGGTTGACCAAACTTGCAGAAACATGTTTATTTCTGCTGAAAAACACGTTTTGACACTTTCTGCACACTGGGGTTAAGAGCAGAGTGTGTGGGCTCTTCTGAGCTTTGCAGTTACATAGGGATTCAGTTGTCTGAAAAAACGCGTTTATTTCGGGCTGAAAAACACGTTTTGAAAAGTGTACTGTAACTGCCCCATAACTTACATGGGGTTGACCAAACTACAGAAACATGTTTATTTCTGCTGAAAAACACGTTTTGACACTTTCTGCACACTGGGGTTAAGAGCAGAGTGTGTGGGCTCTTCTGAGCCTTGCAGTTACATAGGGATTCAGTTGGCTGAAAAAACGCGTTTATTTCGGGCTGAAAAACACGTTTTGAAAAAAGTGCTTTTACTGCCCCATAACTTACATGGGGTTGACCAAACTTGCAAAAACATGTTTATTTCTGCTGAAAAACATGTTTTGACACTTTCTGCACACTGGGGTTAAGAGCAGAGTGTGTGGGCTCTTCTGAGCCTTGCAGTTACATAGGGATTCAGTTGTCTGAAAAAACGCGTTTATTTCGGGCTGAAAAACACGTTTTGAAAAGAGTACTGTAACTGCCCCATAACTTACATGGGGTTGACCAAACTTGCAGAAACGTTTATTTCTGCTGAAAAACATGTTTTGACACTTTCTGCACACTGGGGTTAAGAGCTGAGTGTGTGGGCTCTTCTGAGCTTTGCAGTTACATAGGGATTCAGTTGTCTGAAAAAACGCGTTTATTTCGGGCTGAAAAACACGTTTTGAAAAGTGTACTGTAACTGCCCCATAACTTACATGGGGTTGACCAAACTTGCAGAAACATGTTTATTTCTGCTGAAAAACATGTTTTTACACTTTCTGCACACTGGGGTTAAGAGCTGAGTGTGTGGGCTCTTCTGAGCTTTGCAGTTACATAGGGATTCAGTTGTCTGAAAAAACGCGTTTATTTCGGGCTGAAAAACACGTTTTGAAAAGTGTACTGTAACTGCCCCATAACTTACATGGGGTTGACCAAACTTGCAGAAACATGTTTATTTCTGCTGAAAAACACGTTTTGACACTTTCTGCACACTGGGGTTAAGAGCAGAGTGTGTGGGCTCTTCTGAGCCTTGCAGTTACATAGGGATTCAGTTGGCTGAAAAAACGCGTTTATTTCGGGCTGAAAAACACGTTTTGAAAAAAGTGCTTTTACTGCCCCATAACTTACATGGGGTTGACCAAACTTGCAGAAACATGTTTATTTCTGCTGAAAAACATGTTTTGACACTTTCTGCACACTGGGGATAAGAGCAGAGTGTGTGGGCTCTTCTGAGCTTTGCAGTTACATAGGGATTCAGTTGTATGAAAAAACGCGTTTATTTCGGGCTGAAAAACACGTTTTGAAAAGTGTACTATAACTGCCCCATAACTTACATGGGGTTGACCAAACTTGCAGAAACATGTTTATTTCTGCTGAAAAACATGTTTTGACACTTTCTGCACACTGGGGTTAAGAGCTGAGTGTGTGGGCTCTTCTGAGCTTTGCAGTTACATAGGGATTCAGTTGGCTGAAAAAACGCGTTTATTTCGGGCTGAAAAACACGTTTTGAAAAGTGTACTGTAACTGCCCCATAACTTACATGGGGTTGACCAAACTTGCGGAAACATGTTTATTTCTGCTAAAAAACATGTTTTGACACTTTCTGCACACGGGGGTTAAGAGCTGAGTGTTTGGGCTCTTCTGAGCTTTGCAGTTACATAGGGATTCAGTTGTCTGAAAAAACGCGTTTATTTCGGGCTGAAAAACACGTTTTGAAAAGTGTACTGTAACTGCCCCATAACTTACATGGGGTTGACCAAACTTGCAGAAACATGTTTATTTCTGCTGAAAAACACGTTTTGACACTTTCTGCACACTGGGGTTAAGAGCAGAGTGTGTGGGCTCTTCTGAGCTTTGCAGTTACATAGGGATTCAGTTGTCTGAAAAAACGCGTTTATTTCGGGCTGAAAAACACGTTTTGAAAAGTGTACTGTAACTGCCCCATAACTTACATGGGGTTGACCAAACTACAGAAACATGTTTATTTCTGCTGAAAAACACGTTTTGACACTTTCTGCACACTGGGGTTAAGAGCAGAGTGTGTGGGCTCTTCTGAGCCTTGCAGTTACATAGGGATTCAGTTGTCTGAAAAAACGCGTTTATTTCGGGCTGAAAAACACGTTTTGAAAAGAGTACTGTAACTGCCCCATAACTTACATGGGGTTGACCAAACTTGCAGAAACGTTTATTTCTGCTGAAAAACATGTTTTGACACTTTCTGCACACTGGGGTTAAGAGCTGAGTGTGTGGGCTCTTCTGAGCTTTGCAGTTACATAGGGATTCAGTTGTCTGAAAAAACGCGTTTATTTCGGGCTGAAAAACACGTTTTGAAAAGTGTACTGTAACTGCCCCATAACTTACATGGGGTTGACCAAACTTGCAGAAACATGTTTATTTCTGCTGAAAAACATGTTTTTACACTTTCTGCACACTGGGGTTAAGAGCTGAGTGTGTGGGCTCTTCTGAGCTTTGCAGTTACATAGGGATTCAGTTGGCTGAAAAAACGCGTTTATTTCGGGCTGAAAAACACGTTTTGAAAAGTGTACTGTAACTGCCCCATAACTTACATGGGGTTGACCAAACTTGCAGAAACATGTTTATTTCTGCTGAAAAACACGTTTTGACACTTTCTGCACACTGGGGTTAAGAGCTGAGTGTGTGGGCTCTTCTGAGCTTTGCAGTTACATAGGGATTCAGTTGTCTGAAAAAACGCGTTTATTTCGGGCTGAAAAACACGTTTTGAAAAGTGTACTTTTACTGCCCCATAACTTACATGGGGTTGACCAAACTTGCAGAAACATGTTTATTTCTGCTGAAAAACATGTTTTTACACTTTCTGCACACTGGGGTTAAGAGCTGAGTGTGTGGGCTCTTCTGAGCTTTGCAGTTACATAGGGATTCAGTTGTCTGAAAAAACGCGTTTATTTCGGGCTGAAAAACACGTTTTGAAAAGTGTACTGTAACTGCCCCATAACTTACATGGGGTTGACCAAACTTGCAGAAACATGTTTATTTCTGCTGAAAAACACGTTTTGACACTTTCTGCACACTGGGGTTAAGAGCAGAGTGTGTGGGCTCTTCTGAGCCTTGCAGTTACATAGGGATTCAGTTGGCTGAAAAAACGCGTTTATTTCGGGCTGAAAAACACGTTTTGAAAAAAGTGCTTTTACTGCCCCATAACTTACATGGGGTTGACCAAACTTGCAGAAACATGTTTATTTCTGCTGAAAAACATGTTTTGACACTTTCTGCACACTGGGGTTAAGAGCAGAGTGTGTGGGCTCTTCTGAGCCTTGCAGTTACATAGGGATTCAGTTGTCTGAAAAACGCGTTTATTTCGGGCTGAAAAACACGTTTTGAAAAGTGTACTGTAACTGCCCCATAACTTACATGGGGTTGACCAAACTTGCAGAAACATGTTTATTTCTGCTGAAAAACATGTTTTGACACTTTCTGCACACTGGGGTTAAGAGCTGAGTGTGTGGGCTCTTCTGAGCTTTGTAGTTACATAGGGATTCAGTTGTCTGAAAAAACGCGTTTATTTCGGGCTGAAAAACACGTTTTGAAAAGTGTACTGTAACTGCCCCATAACTTACATGGGGTTGACCAAACTTGCAGAAACATGTTTATTTCTGCTGAAAAACATGTTTTTACACTTTCTGCACACTGGGGTTAAGAGCTGAGTGTGTGGGCTCTTCTGAGCTTTGCAGTTACATAGGGATTCAGTTGTCTGAAAAAACGCGTTTATTTCGGGCTGAAAAACACGTTTTGAAAAAAGTGCTGTTACTGCCCCATAACTTACATGGGGTTGACCAAACTTGCAGAAACATGTTTATTTCTGCTGAAAAACACGTTTTGACACTTTCTGCACACTGGGGTTAAGAGCTGAGTGTGTGGGCTCTTCTGAGCTTTGCAGTTACATAGGGATTCAGTTGTCTGAAAAAACGCGTTTATTTCGGGCTGAAAAACACGTTTTGAAAAGTGTACTTTTACTGCCCCATAACTTACATGGGGTTGACCAAACTTGCAGAAACATGTTTATTTCTGCTGAAAAACATGTTTTTACACTTTCTGCACACTGGGGTTAAGAGCTGAGTGTGTGGGCTCTTCTGAGCTTTGCAGTTACATAGGGATTCAGTTGTCTGAAAAAACGCGTTTATTTCGGGCTGAAAAACACGTTTTGAAAAGTGTACTGTAACTGCCCCATAACTTACATGGGGTTGACCAAACTTGCAGAAACATGTTTATTTCTGCTGAAAAACACGTTTTGACACTTTCTGCACACTGGGGTTAAGAGCAGAGTGTGTGGGCTCTTCTGAGCCTTTCAGTTACATAGGGATTCAGTTGGCTGAAAAAACGCGTTTATTTCGGGCTGAAAAACACGTTTTGAAAAAAGTGCTTTTACTGCCCCATAACTTACATGGGGTTGACCAAACTTGCAGAAACATGTTTATTTCTGCTGAAAAACATGTTTTGACACTTTCTGCACACTGGGGTTAAGAGCAGAGTGTGTGGGCTCTTCTGAGCCTTGCAGTTACATAGGGATTCAGTTGTCTGAAAAACGCGTTTATTTCGGGCTGAAAAACACGTTTTGAAAAGTGTACTGTAACTGCCCCATAACTTACATGGGGTTGACCAAACTTGCAGAAACATGTTTATTTCTGCTGAAAAACATGTTTTGACACTTTCTGCACACTGGGGTTAAGAGCTGAGTGTGTGGGCTCTTCTGAGCTTTGTAGTTACATAGGGATTCAGTTGTCTGAAAAAACGCGTTTATTTCGGGCTGAAAAACACGTTTTGAAAAGTGTGCTGTAACTGCCCCATAACTTACATGGGGTTGACCAAACTTGCAGAAACATGTTTATTTCTGCTGAAAAACATGTTTTTACACTTTCTGCACACTGGGGTTAAGAGCTGAGTGTGTGGGCTCTTCTGAGCTTTGCAGTTACATAGGGATTCAGTTGTCTGAAAAAACGCGTTTATTTCGGGCTGAAAAACACGTTTTGAAAAAAGTGCTGTTACTGCCCCATAACTTACATGGGGTTGACCAAACTTGCAGAAACATGTTTATTTCTGCTGAAAAACACGTTTTGACACTTTCTGCACACTGGGGTTAAGAGCAGAGTGTGTGGGCTCTTCTGAGCTTTGCAGTTACATAGGGTTTCAGTTGTCTGAAAAAACGCGTTTATTTCGGGCTGAAAAACACGTTTTGAAAAGTGTACTGTAACTGCCCCATAACTTACATGGGGTTGACCAAACTTGCAGAAACATGTTTATTTCTGCTGAAAAACATGTTTTTACACTTTCTGCACACTGGGGTTAAGAGGTGAGTGTGTGGGCTCTTCTGAGCTTTGCAGTTACATAGGGATTCAGTTGTCTGAAAAAACGCGTTTATTTCGGGCTGAAAAACACGTTTTGAAAAGTGTACTGTAACTGCCCCATAACTTACATGGGGTTGACCAAACTACAGAAACATGTTTATTTCTGCTGAAAAACACGTTTTGACACTTTCTGCACACTGGGGTTAAGAGCAGAGTGTGTGGGCTCTTCTGAGCCTTGCAGTTACATAGGGATTCAGTTGTCTGAAAAACGCGTTTATTTCGGGCTGAAAAACACGTTTTGAAAAGTGTACTGTAACTGCCCCATAACTTACATGGGGTTGACCAAACTTGCAGAAACATGTTTATTTCTGCTGAAAAACATGTTTTGACACTTTCTGCACACTGGGGTTAAGAGCTGAGTGTGTGGGCTCTTCTAAGCTTTGTAGTTACATAGGGATTCAGTTGTCTGAAAAAACGCGTTTATTTCGGGCTGAAAAACACGTTTTGAAAAGTGTACTGTAACTGCCCCATAACTTACATGGGGTTGACCAAACTTGCAGAAACATGTTTATTTCTGCTGAAAAACATGTTTTTACACTTTCTGCACACTGGGGTTAAGAGCTGAGTGTGTGGGCTCTTCTGAGCTTTGCAGTTACATAGGGATTCAGTTGTCTGAAAAAACGCGTTTATTTCGGGCTGAAAAACACGTTTTGAAAAAAGTGCTGTTACTGCCCCATAACTTACATGGGGTTGACCAAACTTGCAGAAACATGTTTATTTCTGCTGAAAAACATGTTTTGACACTTTCTGCACACTGGGGTTAAGAGCTGAGTGTGTGGGCTCTTCTGAGCTTTGCAGTTACATAGGGATTTAGTTGGCTGAAAAAACGCGTTTATTTCGGGCTGAAAAACATGTTTTGAAAAAAGTGCTGTTACTGCCCCATAGCTTACATGGGGTTGACCAAACTTGCAGAAACATGTTTATTTCTGCTGAAAAACATGTTTTGACACTTTCTGCACACTGGGGTTAAGAGCAGAGTGTGTGGGCTCTTCTGAGCCTTGCAGTTACATAGGGATTCAGTTGTCTGAAAAAACGCGTTTATTTCGGGCTGAAAAACACGTTTTGAAAAGTGTACTATAACTGCCCCATAACTTACATGGGGTTGACCAAACTTGCAGAAACATGTTTATTTCTGCTGAAAAACATGTTTTGACACTTTCTGCACACTGGGGTTAAGAGCTGAGTGTGTGGGCTCTTCTGAGCTTTGCAGTTACATAGGGATTCAGTTGGCTGAAAAAACGCGTTTATTTCGGGCTGAAAAACACGTTTTGAAAAGTGTACTGTAACTGCCCCATAACTTACATGGGGTTGACCAAACTTGCAGAAACATGTTTATTTCTGCTGAAAAACACGTTTTGACACTTTCTGCACACTGGGGTTAAGAGCAGAGTGTGTGGGCTCTTCTGAGCTTTGCAGTTACATAGGGATTCAGTTGTCTGAAAAAACGCGTTTATTTCGGGCTGAAAAACACGTTTTGAAAAGTGTACTGTAACTGCCCCATAACTTACATGGGGTTGACCAAACTTGCAGAAACATGTTTATTTCTGCTGAAAAACATGTTTTTACACTTTCTGCACACTGGGGTTAAGAGCTGAGTGTGTGGGCTCTTCTGAGCTTTGCAGTTACATAGGGATTCAGTTGTCTGAAAAAACGCGTTTATTTCGGGCTGAAAAACACGTTTTGAAAAGTGTACTGTAACTGCCCCAAAACTTACATGGGGTTGACCAAACTTGCAGAAACATGTTTATTTCTGCTGAAAAACACGTTTTGACACTTTCTGCACACTGGGGTTAAGAGCAGAGTGTGTGGGCTCTTCTGAGCCTTGCAGTTACATAGGGATTCAGATGTCTGAAAAAACGCGTTTATTTCGGGCTGAAAAACACGTTTTGAAAAAAGTGCTTTTACTGCCCCATAACTTACATGGGGTTGACCAAACTTGCAGAAACATGTTTATTTCTGCTGAAAAACATGTTTTGACACTTTCTGCACACTGGGGTTAAGAGCAGAGTGTGTGGGCTCTTCTGAGCCTTGCAGTTACATAGGGATTCAGTTGTCTGAAAAAACGCGTTTATTTCGGGCTGAAAAACACGTTTTGAAAAGAGTACTGTAACTGCCCCATAACTTACATGGGGTTGACCAAACTTGCGGAAACATGTTTATTTCTGCTAAAAAACATGTTTTGACACTTTCTGCACACGGGGGTTAAGAGCAGAGTGTGTGGGCTCTTCTGAGCTTTGCAGTTACATAGGGATTCAGTTGTCTGAAAAAACGCGTTTATTTCGGGCTGAAAAACACGTTTTGAAAAGTGTACTGTAACTGCCCCATAACTTACATGGGGTTGACCAAACTACAGAAACATGTTTATTTCTGCTGAAAAACACGTTTTGACACTTTCTGCACACTGGGGTTAAGAGCAGAGTGTGTGGGCTCTTCTGAGCCTTGCAGTTACATAGGGATTCAGTTGTCTGAAAAAACGCGTTTATTTCGGGCTGAAAAACACGTTTTGAAAAGAGTACTGTAACTGCCCCATAACTTACATGGGGTTGACCAAACTTGCAGAAACGTTTATTTCTGCTGAAAAACATGTTTTGACACTTTCTGCACACTGGGGTTAAGAGCTGAGTGTGTGGGCTCTTCTGAGCTTTGCAGTTACATAGGGATTCAGTTGTCTGAAAAAACGCGTTTATTTCGGGCTGAAAAACACGTTTTGAAAAGTGTACTGTAACTGCCCCATAACTTACATGGGGTTGACCAAACTTGCAGAAACATGTTTATTTCTGCTGAAAAACATGTTTTTACACTTTCTGCACACTGGGGTTAAGAGCTGAGTGTGTGGGCTCTTCTGAGCTTTGCAGTTACATAGGGATTCAGTTGGCTGAAAAAACGCGTTTATTTCGGGCTGAAAAACACGTTTTGAAAAGTGTACTGTAACTGCCCCATAACTTACATGGGGTTGACCAAACTTGCAGAAACATGTTTATTTCTGCTGAAAAACACGTTTTGACACTTTCTGCACACTGGGGTTAAGAGCTGAGTGTGTGGGCTCTTCTGAGCTTTGCAGTTACATAGGGATTCAGTTGTCTGAAAAAACGCGTTTATTTCGGGCTGAAAAACACGTTTTGAAAAGTGTACTTTTACTGCCCCATAACTTACATGGGGTTGACCAAACTTGCAGAAACATGTTTATTTCTGCTGAAAAACATGTTTTTACACTTTCTGCACACTGGGGTTAAGAGCTGAGTGTGTGGGCTCTTCTGAGCTTTGCAGTTACATAGGGATTCAGTTGTCTGAAAAAACGCGTTTATTTCGGGCTGAAAAACACGTTTTGAAAAGTGTACTGTAACTGCCCCATAACTTACATGGGGTTGACCAAACTTGCAGAAACATGTTTATTTCTGCTGAAAAACACGTTTTGACACTTTCTGCACACTGGGGTTAAGAGCAGAGTGTGTGGGCTCTTCTGAGCCTTGCAGTTACATAGGGATTCAGTTGGCTGAAAAAACGCGTTTATTTCGGGCTGAAAAACACGTTTTGAAAAAAGTGCTTTTACTGCCCCATAACTTACATGGGGTTGACCAAACTTGCAGAAACATGTTTATTTCTGCTGAAAAACATGTTTTGACACTTTCTGCACACTGGGGTTAAGAGCAGAGTGTGTGGGCTCTTCTGAGCCTTGCAGTTACATAGGGATTCAGTTGTCTGAAAAAACGCGTTTATTTCGGGCTGAAAAACACGTTTTGAAAAGAGTACTGTAACTGCCCCATAACTTACATGGGGTTGACCAAACTTGCAGAAACGTTTATTTCTGCTGAAAAACATGTTTTGACACTTTCTGCACACTGGGGTTAAGAGCTGAGTGTGTGGGCTCTTCTGAGCTTTGCAGTTACATAGGGATTCAGTTGTCTGAAAAAACGCGTTTATTTCGGGCTGAAAAACACGTTTTGATAAAAGTGCTGTTACTGCCCCATAACTTACATGGGGTTGACCAAACTTGCAGAAACATGTTTATTTCTGCTGAAAAACATGTTTTGACACTTTCTGCACACTGGGGTTAAGAGCAGAGTGTGTGGGCTCTTCTGAGCCTTGCAGTTACATAGGGATTCAGTTGTCTGAAAAAACGCGTTTATTTCGGGCTGAAAAACACGTTTTGAAAAGTGTACTATAACTGCCCCATAACTTACATGGGGTTGACCAAACTTGCAGAAACATGTTTATTTCTGCTGAAAAACATGTTTTGACACTTTCTGCACACTGGGGTTAAGAGCTGAGTGTGTGGGCTCTTCTGAGCTTTGCAGTTACATAGGGATTCAGTTGTCTGAAAAAACGCGTTTATTTCGGGCTGAAAAACACGTTTTGAAAAGTGTACTGTAACTGCCCCATAACTTACATGGGGTTGACCAAACTTGCAGAAACATGTTTATTTCTGCTGAAAAACATGTTTTGACACTTTCTGCACACTGGGGTTAAGAGCTGAGTGTGTGGGCTCTTCTGAGCTTTGCAGTTACATAGGGATTCAGTTGTCTGAAAAAACGCGTTTATTTCGGGCTGAAAAACACGTTTTGAAAAGTGTACTGTAACTGCCCCATTACTTACATGGGGTTGACCAAACTTGCAGAAACATGTTTATTTCTGCTGAAAAACACGTTTTGACACTTTCTGCACACTGGGGTTAAGAGCAGAGTGTGTGGGCTCTTCTGAGCCTTGCAGTTACATAGGGATTCAGTTGGCTGAAAAAACGCCTTTATTTCGGGCTGAAAAACACGTTTTGAAAAAAGTGCTTTTACTGCCCCATAACTTACATGGGGTTGACCAAACTTGCAGAAACATGTTTATTTCTGCTGAAAAACATGTTTTGACACTTTCTGCACACTGGGGTTAAGAGCAGAGTGTGTGGGCTCTTCTGAGCCTTGCAGTTACATAGGGATTCAGGTGTCTGAAAAAACGCGTTTATTTCGGGCTGAAAAACACGTTTTGAAAAGAGTACTGTAACTGCCCCATAACTTACATGGGGTTGACCAAACTTGCAGAAACATGTTTATTTCTGCTGAAAAACATGTTTTGACACTTTCTGCACACTGGGGTTAAGAGCTGAGTGTGTGGGCTCTTCTGAGCTTTGCAGTTACATAGGGATTCAGTTGTCTGAAAAAACGCGTTTATTTCGGGCTGAAAAACACGTTTTGAAAAGTGTACTGTAACTGCCCCATAACTTACATGGGGTTGACCAAACTTGCAGAAACGTTTATTTCTGCTGAAAAACATGTTTTTACACTTTCTGCACACTGGGGTTAAGAGCTGAGTGTGTGGGCTCTTCTGAGCTTTGCAGTTACATAGGGATTCAGTTGGCTGAAAAAACGCGTTTATTTCGGGCTGAAAAACACGTTTTGAAAAAAGTGCTGTTACTGCCCCATAACTTACATGGGGTTGACCAAACTTGCAGAAACATGTTTATTTCTGCTGAAAAACATGTTTTGACACTTTCTGCACACTGGGGTTAAGAGCAGAGTGTGTGGGCTCTTCTGAGCCTTGCAGTTACATAGGGATTCAGTTGTCTGAAAAAACGCGTTTATTTCGGGCTGAAAAACACGTTTTGAAAAGTGTACTGTAACTGCCCCATAACTTACATGGGGTTGACCAAACTTGCAGAAACATGTTTATTTCTGCTGAAAAACATGTTTTTACACTTTCTGCACACTGGGGTTAAGAGCTGAGTGTGTGGGCTCTTCTGAGCTTTGCAGTTACATAGGGATTCAGTTGTCTGAAAAAACGCGTTTATTTCGGGCTGAAAAACACGTTTTGAAAAAAGTGCTGTTACTGCCCCATAACTTACATGGGGTTGACCAAACTTGCAGAAACATGTTTATTTCTGCTGAAAAACATGTTTTGACACTTTCTGCACACTGGGGTTAAGAGCAGAGTGTGTGGGCTCTTCTGAGCCTTGCAGTTACATAGGGATTCAGTTGTCTGAAAAAACGCGTTTATTTCGGGCTGAAAAACACGTTTTGAAAAGTGTACTATAACTGCCCCATAACTTACATGGGGTTGACCAAACTTGCAGAAACATGTTTATTTCTGCTGAAAAACATGTTTTGACACTTTCTGCACACTGGGGTTAAGAGCAGAGTGTGTGGGCTCTTCTGAGCTTTGCAGTTACATAGGGATTCAGTTGGCTGAAAAAACGCGTTTATTTCGGGCTGAAAAACACGTTTTGAAAAGTGTACTGTAACTGCCCCATAACTTACATGGGGTTGACCAAACTTGCAGAAACGTTTATTTCTGCTGAAAAACATGTTTTTACACTTTCTGCACACTGGGGTTAAGAGCTGAGTGTGTGGGCTCTTCTGAGCTTTGCAGTTACATAGGGATTCAGTTGGCTGAAAAAACGCGTTTATTTCGGGCTGAAAAACACGTTTTGAAAAAAGTGCTGTTACTGCCCCATAACTTACATGGGGTTGACCAAACTTGCAGAAACATGTTTATTTCTGCTGAAAAACATGTTTTGACACTTTCTGCACACTGGGGTTAAGAGCAGAGTGTGTGGGCTCTTCTGAGCCTTGCAGTTACATAGGGATTCAGTTGTCTGAAAAAACGCGTTTATTTCGGGCTGAAAAACACGTTTTGAAAAGTGTACTGTAACTGCCCCATAACTTACATGGGGTTGACCAAACTTGCAGAAACATGTTTATTTCTGCTGAAAAACATGTTTTTACACTTTCTGCACACTGGGGTTAAGAGCTGAGTGTGTGGGCTCTTCTGAGCTTTGCAGTTACATAGGGATTCAGTTGTCTGAAAAAACGCGTTTATTTCGGGCTGAAAAACACGTTTTGAAAAGTGTACTGTAACTGCCCCATAACTTACATGGGGTTGACCAAACTTGCAGAAACATTTATTTCTGCTGAAAAACATGTTTTGACACTTTCTGCACACTGGGGTTAAGAGCTGAGTGTGTGGGCTCTTCTGAGCTTTGCAGTTACATAGGGATTCAGTTGTCTGAAAAAACGCGTTTATTTCGGGCTGAAAAACACGTTTTGAAAAGAGTACTGTAACTGCCCCATAACTTACATGGGGTTGACCAAACTTGCAGAAACATGTTTATTTCTGCTGAAAAACATGTTTTGACACTTTCTGCACACTGGGGTTAAGAGCTGAGTGTGTGGGCTCTTCTGAGCTTTGCAGTTACATAGGGATTCAGTTGTCTGAAAAAACGCGTTTATTTCGGGCTGAAAAACACGTTTTGAAAAGTGTACTGTAACTGCCCCATAACTAACATGGGGTTGACCAAACTTGCAGAATCATGTTTATATCTGCTGAAAAACATGTTTTGACACTTTCTGCACACTGGGGTAAGAGCAGAGTGTGTGGGCTCTTCTGAGCCTTGTAGTTACATAGGGATTCAGTTGTCTGAAAAAACGCGTTTATTTCGGGCTGAAAAACACGTTTTGAAAAAAGTGCTGTTACTGCCCCATAACTTACATGGAGTTGACCAAACTTGCGGAAACATGTTTATTTCTGCTAAAAAACATGTTTTGACACTTTCTGCACACGGGGGTTAAGAGCTGAGTGTTTGGGCTCTTCTGAGCTTTGCAGTTACATAGGGATTCAGTTGTCTGAAAAAACGCGTTTATTTCGGGCTGAAAAACACGTTTTGAAAAAAGTGCTGTAACTGCCCCATAACTTACATGGGGTTGACCAAACTTGCAGAAACATGTTTATTTCTGCTGAAAAACATGTTTTGACACTTTCTGCACACTGGGGTTAAGAGCAGAGTGTGTGGGCTCTTCTGAGCTTTGCAGTTACATAGGGATTCAGTTGGCTGAAAAAACGCGTTTATTTCGGGCTGAAAAACACGTTTTGAAAAAAGTGCTGTTACTGCCCCATAACTTACATGGGGTTGACCAAACTTGCAGAAACATGTTTATTTCTGCTGAAAAACATGTTTTGACACTTTCTGCACACTGGGGTTAAGAGCAGAGTGTGTGGGCTCTTCTGAGCCTTGCAGTTACATAGGGATTCAGTTGTCTGAAAAAACGCGTTTATTTCGGGCTGAAAAACACGTTTTGAAAAGTGTACTATAACTGCCCCATAACTTACATGGGGTTGACCAAACTTGCAGAAACATGTTTATTTCTGCTGAAAAACATGTTTTGACACTTTCTGCACACTGGGGTTAAGAGCTGAGTGTGTGGGCTCTTCTGAGCTTTGCAGTTACATAGGGATTCAGTTGTCTGAAAAAACGCGTTTATTTCGGGCTGAAAAACACGTTTTGAAAAGTGTACTGTAACTGCCCCATAACTTACATGGGGTTGACCAAACTTGCAGAAACATGTTTATTTCTGCTGAAAAACACGTTCTGACACTTTCTGCACACTGGGGTTAAGAGCAGAGTGTGTGGGCTCTTCTGAGCCTTGTAGTTACATAGGGATTCAGTTGTCTGAAAAAACGCGTTTATTTCGGGCTGAAAAACACGTTTTGAAAAGTGTACTATAACTGCCCCATAACTTACATGGGGTTGACCAAACTTGCAGAAACATGTTTATTTCTGCTAAAAAACATGTTTTGACACTTTCTGCACACGGGGGTTAAGAGCTGAGTGTTTGGGCTCTTCTGAGCTTTGCAGTTACATAGGGATTCAGTTGTCTGAAAAAACGCGTTTATTTCGGGCTGAAAAACACGTTTTGAAAAGTGTACTGTAACTACCCCATAACTTACATGGGGTTGACCAAACTTGCAGAAACATGTTTATTTCTGCTGAAAAACACGTTTTGACACTTTCTGCACACTGGGGTTAAGAGCAGAGTGTGTGGGCTCTTCTGAGCCTTGCAGTTACATAGGGATTCAGTTGTCTGAAAAAACGCGTTTATTTCGGGCTGAAAAACACGTTTTGAAAAGAGTACTGTAACTGCCCCATAACTTACATGGGGTTGACCAAACTTGCAGAAACATGTTTATTTCTGCTGAAAAACATGTTTTGACACTTTCTGCACACTGGGGTTTAGAGCTGAGTGTGTGGGCTCTTCTGAGCTTTGCAGTTACATAGGGATTCAGTTGTCTGAAAAAACGCGTTTATTTCGGGCTGAAAAACACGTTTTGAAAAGTGTACTGTAACTGCCCCATAACTTACATGGGGTTGACCAAACTTGCAGAAACATGTTTATTTCTGCTGAAAAACATGTTTTTACACTTTCTGCACACTGGGGTTAAGAGCTGAGTGTGTGGGCTCTTCTGAGCTTTGCAGTTACATAGGGATTCAGTTGTCTGAAAAAACGCGTTTATTTCGGGCTGAAAAACACGTTTTGAAAAGTGTACTGTAACTGCCCCATAACTTACATGGGGTTGACCAAACTTGCAGAAACATGTTTATTTCTGCTGAAAAACACGTTTTGACACTTTCTGCACACTGGGGTTAAGAGCAGAGTGTGTGGGCTCTTCTGAGCCTTGCAGTTACACAGGGATTCAGTTGGCTGAAAAAACGCGTTTATTTCGGGCTGAAAAACACGTTTTGAAAAAAGTGCTTTTACTGCCCCATAACTTACATGGGGTTGACCAAACTTGCAGAAACATGTTTATTTCTGCTGAAAAACATGTTTTGACACTTTCTGCACACTGGGGTTAAGAGCAGAGTGTGTGGGCTCTTCTGAGCCTTGCAGTTACATAGGGATTCAGTTGTCTGAAAAAACGCGTTTATTTCGGGCTGAAAAACACGTTTTGAAAAGTGTACTGTAACTGCCCCATAACTTACATGGGGTTGACCAAACTTGCAGAAACATGTTTATTTCTGCTGAAAAACATGTTTTTACACTTTCTGCACACTGGGGTTAAGAGCTGAGTGTGTGGGCTCTTCTGAGCTTTGCAGTTACATAGGGATTCAGTTGTCTGAAAAAACGCGTTTATTTCGGGCTGAAAAACACGTTTTGAAAAAAGTGCTGTTACTGCCCCATAACTTACATGGGGTTGACCAAACTTGCAGAAACATGTTTATTTCTGCTGAAAAACATGTTTTGACACTTTCTGCACACTGGGGTTAAGAGCAGAGTGTGTGGGCTCTTCTGAGCCTTGCAGTTACATAGGGATTCAGTTGTCTGAAAAAACGCGTTTATTTCGGGCTGAAAAACACGTTTTGAAAAGTGTACTATAACTGCCCCATAACTTACATGGGGTTGACCAAACTTGCAGAAACATGTTTATTTCTGCTGAAAAACATGTTTTGACACTTTCTGCACACTGGGGTTAAGAGCTGAGTGTCTGGGCTCTTCTGAGCTTTGCAGTTACATAGGGATTCAGTTGTCTGAAAAAACGCGTTTATTTCGGGCTGAAAAACACGTTTTGAAAAGTGTACTGTAACTGCCCCATAACTTACATGGGGTTGACCAAACTTGCAGAAACATGTTTATTTCTGCTGAAAAACATGTTTTGATACTTTCTGCACACTGGGGTTAAGAGCAGAGTGTGTGGGCTCTTCTGAGCCTTGCAGTTACATAGGGATTCAGTTGTCTGAAAAAACGCGTTTATTTCGGGCTGAAAAACACGTTTTGAAAAGAGTACTGTAACTGCCCCATAACTTACATGGGGTTGACCAAACTTGCAGAAACATGTTTATTTCTGCTGAAAAACATGTTTTTACACTTTCTGCACACTGGGGTTAAGAGCTGAGTGTGTGGGCTCTTCTGACCTTTGCAGTTACATAGGGATTCAGTTGGCTGAAAAAACGCGTTTATTTCGGGCTGAAAAACACGTTTTGAAAAGTGTACTGTAACTGCCCCATAACTTACATGGGGTTGACCAAACTTGCAGAAACATGTTTATTTCTGCTGAAAAACATGTTTTGACACTTTCTGCACACTGGGGTTAAGAGCAGAGTGTGTGGGCTCTTCTGAGCCTTGCAGTTACATAGGGATTCAGTTGTCTGAAAAAACGCGTTTATTTCGGGCTGAAAAACACGTTTTGAAAAAAGTGCTGTTACTGCCCCATAACTTACATGGGGTTGACCAAACTTGCAGAAACATGTTTATTTCTGCTGAAAAACATGTTTTGACACTTTCTGCACACTGGGGTTAAGAGCTGAGTGTCTGGGCTCTTCTGAGCTTTGCAGTTACATAGGGATTCAGTTGTCTGAAAAAACGCGTTTATTTCGGGCTGAAAAACACGTTTTGAAAAGTGTACTGTAACTGCCCCATAACTTACATGGGGTTGACCAAACTTGCAGAAACATGTTTATTTCTGCTGAAAAACACGTTTTGACACTTTCTGCACACTGGGGTTAAGAGCAGAGTGTGTGGGCTCTTCTGAGCCTTGTAGTTACATAGGGATTCAGTTGGCTGAAAAAAACGCGTTTATTTCGGGCTGAAAAACACGTTTTGAAAAAAGTGCTTTTACTGCCCCATAACTTACATGGGGTTGACCAAACTTGCAGAAACATGTTTATTTCTGCTGAAAAACACGTTTTGACACTTTCTGCACACTGGGGTTAAGAGCAGAGTGTGTGGGCTCTTCTGAGCCTTGTAGTTACATAGGGATTCAGTTGTCTGAAAAAACGCGTTTATTTCGGGCTGAAAAACACGTTTTGAAAAGAGTACTGTAACTGCCCCATAACTTACATGGGGTTGACCAAACTTGCAGAAACATGTTTAATTCTGCTGAAAAACATGTTTTTACACTTTCTGCACACTGGGGTTTAGAGCTGAGTGTGTGGGCTCTTCTGAGCTTTGCAGTTACATAGGGATTCAGTTGGCTGAAAAAACGCGTTTATTTCGGGCTGAAAAACACGTTTTGAAAAGTGTACTGTAACTGCCCCATAACTTACATGGGGTTTTACCAAACTTGCAGAAACATGTTTATTTCTGCTGAAAAACATGTTTTGACACTTTCTGCACACTGGGGTTAAGAGCAGAGTGTGTGGGCTCTTCTGAGCCTTGCAGTTACATAGGGATTCAGTTGTCTGAAAAAACGCGTTTATTTCGGGCTGAAAAACACGTTTTGAAAAGAGTACTGTAACTGCCCCATAACTTACATGGGGTTGACCAAACTTGCAGAAACATGTTTATTTCTGCTGAAAAACATGTTTTTACACTTTCTGCACACTGGGGTTAAGAGTTGAGTGTGTGGGCTCTTCTGACCTT
Organism: Lepisosteus platostomus; assembly: GCF_059453375.1. Classification (NCBI taxonomy): domain Eukaryota; kingdom Metazoa; phylum Chordata; class Actinopteri; order Semionotiformes; family Lepisosteidae; genus Lepisosteus; species Lepisosteus platostomus. Next base: position 30,563 of record NW_028291502.1, on the reverse strand, counting down.
TGCAGTTACATAGGGATTCAGTTGGCTGAAAAAACGCGTTTATTTCGGGCTGAAAAACACGTTTTGAAAAAAGTGCTGTTACTGCCCCATAACTTACATGGGGTTGACCAAACTTGCAGAAACATGTTTATTTCTGCTGAAAAACATGTTTTGACACTTTCTGCACACTGGGGTTAAGAGCTGAGTGTCTGGGCTCTTCTGAGCTTTGCAGTTACATAGGGATTCAGTTGTCTGAAAAAACGCGTTTATTTCGGGCTGAAAAACACGTTTTGAAAAGTGTACTGTAACTGCCCCATAACTTACATGGGGTTGACCAAACTTGCAGAAACATGTTTATTTCTGCTGAAAAACACGTTTTGACACTTTCTGCACACTGGGGTTAAGAGCAGAGTGTGTGGGCTCTTCTGAGCCTTGTAGTTACATAGGGATTCAGTTGTCTGAAAAAAACGCGTTTATTTCGGGCTGAAAAACACGTTTTGAAAAAAGTGCTTTTACTGCCCCATAACTTACATGGGGTTGACCAAACTTGCAGAAACATGTTTATTTCTGCTGAAAAACACGTTTTGACACTTTCTGCACACTGGGGTTAAGAGCAGAGTGTGTGGGCTCTTCTGAGCCTTGTAGTTACATAGGGATTCAGTTGTCTGAAAAAACGCGTTTATTTCGGGCTGAAAAACACGTTTTGAAAAGAGTACTGTAACTGCCCCATAACTTACATGGGGTTGACCAAACTTGCAGAAACATGTTTAATTCTGCTGAAAAACATGTTTTTACACTTTCTGCACACTGGGGTTTAGAGCTGAGTGTGTGGGCTCTTCTGAGCTTTGCAGTTACATAGGGATTCAGTTGTCTGAAAAAACGCGTTTATTTCGGGCTGAAAAACACGTTTTGAAAAGTGTACTGTAACTGCCCCATAACTTACATGGGGTTGACCAAACTTGCAGAAACATGTTTATTTCTGCTGAAAAACATGTTTTTACACTTTCTGCACACTGGGGTTAAGAGCTGAGTGTGTGGGCTCTTCTGAGCTTTGCAGTTACATAGGGATTCAGTTGTCTGAAAAAACGCGTTTATTTCGGGCTGAAAAACACGTTTTGAAAAGTGTACTGTAACTGCCCCATAACTTACATGGGGTTGACCAAACTTGCAGAAACATGTTTATTTCTGCTGAAAAACACGTTTTGACACTTTCTGCACACTGGGGTTAAGAGCAGAGTGTGTGGGCTCTTCTGAGCCTTGCAGTTACATAGGGATTCAGTTGGCTGAAAAAACGCGTTTATTTCGGGCTGAAAAACACGTTTTGAAAAAAGTGCTTTTACTGCCCCATAACTTACATGGGGTTGACCAAACTTGCAGAAACATGTTTATTTCTGCTGAAAAACATGTTTTGACACTTTCTGCATACTGGGGTTAAGAGCAGAGTGTGTGGGCTCTTCTGAGCCTTGCAGTTACATAGGGATTCAGTTGTCTGAAAAAACGCGTTTATTTCGGGCTGAAAAACACGTTTTGAAAAGAGTACTGTAACTGCCCCATAACTTACATGGGGTTGACCAAACTTGCAGAAACATGTTTATTTCTGCTGAAAAACATGTTTTGACACTTTCTGCACACTGGGGTTAAGAGCTGAGTGTGTGGGCTCTTCTGAGCTTTGCAGTTACATAGGGATTCAGTTGTCTGAAAAAACGCGTTTATTTCGGGCTGAAAAACACGTTTTGAAAAGTGTACTGTAACTGCCCCATAACTTACATGGGGTTGACCAAACTTGCAGAAACATTGTTTATTTCTGCTGAAAAACATGTTTTGACACTTTCTGCACACTGGGGTTAAGAGCAGAGTGTGTGGGCTCTTCTGAGCCTTGCAGTTACATAGGGATTCAGTTGTCTGAAAAAACGCGTTTATTTCGGGCTGAAAAACACGTTTTGAAAAGAGTACTGTAACTGCCCCATAACTTACATGGGGTTGACCAAACTTGCAGAAACATGTTTATTTCTGCTGAAAAACATGTTTTTACACTTTCTGCACACTGGGGTTAAGAGCTGAGTGTGTGGGCTCTTCTAAGCTTTGCAGTTACATAGGGATTCAGTTGGCTGAAAAAACGCGTTTATTTCGGGCTGAAAAACACGTTTTGAAAAAAGTGCTGTTACTGCCCCATTACTTACATGGGGTTGACCAAACTTGCAGAAACATGTTTATTTCTGCTGAAAAACATGTTTTGACACTTTCTGCACACTGGGGTTAAGAGCAGAGTGTGTGGGCTCTTCTGAGCCTTGCAGTTACATAGGGATTCAGTTGTCTGAAAAAACGCGTTTATTTCGGGCTGAAAAACACGTTTTGAAAAGTGTACTATAACTGCCCCATAACTTACATGGGGTTGACCAAACTTGCAGAAACATGTTTATTTCTGCTGAAAAACATGTTTTGACACTTTCTGCACACTGGGGTTAAGAGCTGAGTGTCTGGGCTCTTCTGAGCTTTGCAGTTACATAGGGATTCAGTTGTCTGAAAAAACGCGTTTATTTCGGGCTGAAAAACACGTTTTGAAAAGTGTACTGTAACTGCCCCATAACTTACATGGGGTTGACCAAACTTGCAGAAACATGTTTATTTCTGCTGAAAAACACGTTTTGACACTTTCTGCACACTGGGGTTAAGAGCAGAGTGTGTGGGCTCTTCTGAGCCTTGTAGTTACATAGGGATTCAGTTGGCTGAAAAAACGCGTTTATTTCGGGCTGAAAAACACGTTTTGAAAAAAGTGCTGTTACTGCCCCATAACTTACATGGGGTTGACCAAACTTGCAGAAACATGTTTATTTCTGCTGAAAAACATGTTTTGACACTTTCTGCACACTGGGGTTAAGAGCAGAGTGTGTGGGCTCTTCTGAGCCTTGCAGTTACATAGGGATTCAGTTGTCTGAAAAAACGCGTTCATTTCGGGCTGAAAAACACGTTTTGAAAAGTGTACTATAACTGCCCCATAACTTACATGGGGTTGACCAAACTTGCAGAAACATGTTTATTTCTGCTGAAAAACATTTTTTGACACTTTCTGCACACTGGGGTTAAGAGCTGAGTGTCTGGGCTCTTCTGAGCTTTGCAGTTACATAGGGATTCAGTTGTCTGAAAAAACGCGTTTATTTCGGGCTGAAAAACACGTTTTGAAAAGTGTACTGTAACTGCCCCATAACTTACATGGGGCTGACCAAACTTGCAGAAACATGTTTATTTCTGCTGAAAAACATGTTTTGACACTTTCTGCACACTGGGGTTAAGAGCAGAGTGTGTGGGCTCTTCTGAGCCTTGCAGTTACATAGGGATTCAGTTGTCTGAAAAAACGCGTTTATTTCGGGCTGAAAAACACGTTTTGAAAAGAGTACTGTAACTGCCCCATAACTTACATGGGGTTGACCAAACTTGCAGAAACATGTTTATTTCTGCTGAAAAACATGTTTTGACACTTTCTGCACACTGGGGTTAAGAGCTGAGTGTGTGGGCTCTTCTGAGCTTTGCAGTTACATAGGGATTCAGTTGTCTGAAAAAACGCGTTTATTTCGGGCTGAAAAACACGTTTTGAAAAGTGTACTGTAACTGCCCCATAACTTACATGGGGTTGACCAAACTTGCAGAAACATGTTTATTTCTGCTGAAAAACATGTTTTGACACTTTCTGCACACTGGGGTTAAGAGCTGAGTGTGTGGGCTCTTCTGAGCTTTGCAGTTACATAGGGATTCAGTTGTCTGAAAAAACGCGTTTATTTCGGGCTGAAAAACACGTTTTGAAAAGTGTACTGTAACTGCCCCGTAACTTACATGGGGTTGATCAAACTTGCAGAAACATGTTTATTTCTGCTGAAAAACACATTTTGACACTTTCTGCACACTGGGGTTAAGAGCAGAGTGTGTGGGCTCTTCTGAGCCTTGCAGTTACATAGGGATTCAGTTGGCTGAAAAAACGCGTTTATTTCGGGCTGAAAAACACGTTTTGAAAAAAGTGCTGTTACTGCCCCATAACTTACATGGGGTTGACCAAACTTGCAGAAACATGTTTATTTCTGCTGAAAAACATGTTTTGACACTTTCTGCACACTGGGGTTAAGAGCAGAGTGTGTGGGCTCTTCTGAGCCTTGCAGTTACATAGGGATTCAGTTGTCTGAAAAAACGCGTTTATTTCGGGCTGAAAAACACGTTTTGAAAAGTGTACTATAACTGCCCCATAACTTACATGGGGTTGACCAAACTTGCAGAAACATGTTTATTTCTGCTGAAAAACATGTTTTGACACTTTCTGCACACTGGGGTTAAGAGCTGAGTGTGTGGGCTCTTCTGAGCTTTGCAGTTACATAGGGATTCAGTTGTCTGAAAAAACGCGTTTATTTCGGGCTGAAAAACACGTTTTGAAAAGTGTACTGTAACTGCCCCATAACTTACATGGGGTTGACCAAACTTGCAGAAACATGTTTATTTCTGCTGAAAAACATGTTTTGACACTTTCTGCACACTGGGGTTAAGAGCTGAGTGTGTGGGCTCTTCTGAGCTTTGCAGTTACATAGGGATTCAGTTGTCTGAAAAAACGCGTTTATTTCGGGCTGAAAAACACGTTTTGATAAAAGTGCTGTTACTGCCGCATAACTTACATGGGGTTGACCAAACTTGCAGAAACATGTTTATTTCTGCTGAAAAACATGTTTTGACACTTTCTGCACACTGGGGTTAAGAGCAGAGTGTGTGGGCTCTTCTGAGCCTTGCAGTTACATAGGGATTCAGTTGTCTGAAAAAACGCGTTTATTTCGGGCTGAAAAACACGTTTTGAAAAGTGTACTATAACTGCCCCATAACCTACATGGGGTTGACCAAACTTGCAGAAACATGTTTATTTCTGCTGAAAAACATGTTTTGACACTTTCTGCACACTGGGGTTAAGAGCAGAGTGTGTGGGCTCTTCTGAGCCTTGCAGTTACATAGGGATTCAGTTGTCTGAAAAAACGCGTTTATTTCGGGCTGAAAAACACGTTTTGAAAAAAGTGCTGTTACTGCCCCATAACTTACATGGGGTTGACCAAACTTGCAGAAACATGTTTATTTCTGCTGAAAAACATGTTTTGACACTTTCTGCACACTGGGGTTAAGAGCTGAGTGTCTGGGCTCTTCTGAGCTTTGCAGTTACATAGGGATTCAGTTGTCTGAAAAAACGCGTTTATTTCGGGCTGAAAAACACGTTTTGAAAAGTGTACTGTAACTGCCCCATAACTTACATGGGGTTGACCAAACTTGCAGAAACATGTTTATTTCTGCTGAAAAACACGTTTTGACACTTTCTGCACACTGGGGTTAAGAGCAGAGTGTGTGGGCTCTTCTGAGCCTTGTAGTTACATAGGGATTCAGTTGGCTGAAAAAAACGCGTTTATTTCGGGCTGAAAAACACGTTTTGAAAAAAGTGCTTTTACTGCCCCATAACTTACATGGGGTTGACCAAACTTGCAGAAACATGTTTATTTCTGCTGAAAAACACGTTTTGACACTTTCTGCACACTGGGGTTAAGAGCAGAGTGTGTGGGCTCTTCTGAGCCTTGTAGTTACATAGGGATTCAGTTGTCTGAAAAAACGCGTTTATTTCGGGCTGAAAAACACGTTTTGAAAAGAGTACTGTAACTGCCCCATAACTTACATGGGGTTGACCAAACTTGCAGAAACATGTTTAATTCTGCTGAAAAACATGTTTTTACACTTTCTGCACACTGGGGTTTAGAGCTGAGTGTGTGGGCTCTTCTGAGCTTTGCAGTTACATAGGGATTCAGTTGGCTGAAAAAACGCGTTTATTTCGGGCTGAAAAACACGTTTTGAAAAGTGTACTGTAACTGCCCCATAACTTACATGGGGTTTTACCAAACTTGCAGAAACATGTTTATTTCTGCTGAAAAACATGTTTTGACACTTTCTGCACACTGGGGTTAAGAGCAGAGTGTGTGGGCTCTTCTGAGCCTTGCAGTTACATAGGGATTCAGTTGTCTGAAAAAACGCGTTTATTTCGGGCTGAAAAACACGTTTTGAAAAGAGTACTGTAACTGCCCCATAACTTACATGGGGTTGACCAAACTTGCAGAAACATGTTTATTTCTGCTGAAAAACATGTTTTTACACTTTCTGCACACTGGGGTTAAGAGTTGAGTGTGTGGGCTCTTCTGACCTTTGCAGTTACATAGGGATTCAGTTGGCTGAAAAAACGCGTTTATTTCGGGCTGAAAAACACGTTTTGAAAAAAGTGCTGTTACTGCCCCATAACTTACATGGGGTTGACCAAACTTGCAGAAACATGTTTATTTCTGCTGAAAAACATGTTTTGACACTTTCTGCACACTGGGGTTAAGAGCTGAGTGTCTGGGCTCTTCTGAGCTTTGCAGTTACATAGGGATTCAGTTGTCTGAAAAAACGCGTTTATTTCGGGCTGAAAAACACGTTTTGAAAAGTGTACTGTAACTGCCCCATAACTTACATGGGGTTGACCAAACTTGCAGAAACATGTTTATTTCTGCTGAAAAACACGTTTTGACACTTTCTGCACACTGGGGTTAAGAGCAGAGTGTGTGGGCTCTTCTGAGCCTTGTAGTTACATAGGGATTCAGTTGTCTGAAAAAAACGCGTTTATTTCGGGCTGAAAAACACGTTTTGAAAAAAGTGCTTTTACTGCCCCATAACTTACATGGGGTTGACCAAACTTGCAGAAACATGTTTATTTCTGCTGAAAAACACGTTTTGACACTTTCTGCACACTGGGGTTAAGAGCAGAGTGTGTGGGCTCTTCTGAGCCTTGTAGTTACATAGGGATTCAGTTGTCTGAAAAAACGCGTTTATTTCGGGCTGAAAAACACGTTTTGAAAAGAGTACTGTAACTGCCCCATAACTTACATGGGGTTGACCAAACTTGCAGAAACATGTTTAATTCTGCTGAAAAACATGTTTTTACACTTTCTGCACACTGGGGTTTAGAGCTGAGTGTGTGGGCTCTTCTGAGCTTTGCAGTTACATAGGGATTCAGTTGTCTGAAAAAACGCGTTTATTTCGGGCTGAAAAACACGTTTTGAAAAGTGTACTGTAACTGCCCCATAACTTACATGGGGTTGACCAAACTTGCAGAAACATGTTTATTTCTGCTGAAAAACATGTTTTTACACTTTCTGCACACTGGGGTTAAGAGCTGAGTGTGTGGGCTCTTCTGAGCTTTGCAGTTACATAGGGATTCAGTTGTCTGAAAAAACGCGTTTATTTCGGGCTGAAAAACACGTTTTGAAAAGTGTACTGTAACTGCCCCATAACTTACATGGGGTTGACCAAACTTGCAGAAACATGTTTATTTCTGCTGAAAAACACGTTTTGACACTTTCTGCACACTGGGGTTAAGAGCAGAGTGTGTGGGCTCTTCTGAGCCTTGCAGTTACATAGGGATTCAGTTGGCTGAAAAAACGCGTTTATTTCGGGCTGAAAAACACGTTTTGAAAAAAGTGCTTTTACTGCCCCATAACTTACATGGGGTTGACCAAACTTGCAGAAACATGTTTATTTCTGCTGAAAAACATGTTTTGACACTTTCTGCATACTGGGGTTAAGAGCAGAGTGTGTGGGCTCTTCTGAGCCTTGCAGTTACATAGGGATTCAGTTGTCTGAAAAAACGCGTTTATTTCGGGCTGAAAAACACGTTTTGAAAAGAGTACTGTAACTGCCCCATAACTTACATGGGGTTGACCAAACTTGCAGAAACATGTTTATTTCTGCTGAAAAACATGTTTTGACACTTTCTGCACACTGGGGTTAAGAGCTGAGTGTGTGGGCTCTTCTGAGCTTTGCAGTTACATAGGGATTCAGTTGTCTGAAAAAACGCGTTTATTTCGGGCTGAAAAACACGTTTTGAAAAGTGTACTGTAACTGCCCCATAACTTACATGGGGTTGACCAAACTTGCAGAAACATTGTTTATTTCTGCTGAAAAACATGTTTTGACACTTTCTGCACACTGGGGTTAAGAGCAGAGTGTGTGGGCTCTTCTGAGCCTTGCAGTTACATAGGGATTCAGTTGTCTGAAAAAACGCGTTTATTTCGGGCTGAAAAACACGTTTTGAAAAGAGTACTGTAACTGCCCCATAACTTACATGGGGTTGACCAAACTTGCAGAAACATGTTTATTTCTGCTGAAAAACATGTTTTTACACTTTCTGCACACTGGGGTTAAGAGCTGAGTGTGTGGGCTCTTCTAAGCTTTGCAGTTACATAGGGATTCAGTTGGCTGAAAAAACGCGTTTATTTCGGGCTGAAAAACACGTTTTGAAAAAAGTGCTGTTACTGCCCCATTACTTACATGGGGTTGACCAAACTTGCAGAAACATGTTTATTTCTGCTGAAAAACATGTTTTGACACTTTCTGCACACTGGGGTTAAGAGCAGAGTGTGTGGGCTCTTCTGAGCCTTGCAGTTACATAGGGATTCAGTTGTCTGAAAAAACGCGTTTATTTCGGGCTGAAAAACACGTTTTGAAAAGTGTACTATAACTGCCCCATAACTTACATGGGGTTGACCAAACTTGCAGAAACATGTTTATTTCTGCTGAAAAACATGTTTTGACACTTTCTGCACACTGGGGTTAAGAGCTGAGTGTCTGGGCTCTTCTGAGCTTTGCAGTTACATAGGGATTCAGTTGTCTGAAAAAACGCGTTTATTTCGGGCTGAAAAACACGTTTTGAAAAGTGTACTGTAACTGCCCCATAACTTACATGGGGTTGACCAAACTTGCAGAAACATGTTTATTTCTGCTGAAAAACACGTTTTGACACTTTCTGCACACTGGGGTTAAGAGCAGAGTGTGTGGGCTCTTCTGAGCCTTGTAGTTACATAGGGATTCAGTTGGCTGAAAAAACGCGTTTATTTCGGGCTGAAAAACACGTTTTGAAAAAAGTGCTGTTACTGCCCCATAACTTACATGGGGTTGACCAAACTTGCAGAAACATGTTTATTTCTGCTGAAAAACATGTTTTGACACTTTCTGCACACTGGGGTTAAGAGCAGAGTGTGTGGGCTCTTCTGAGCCTTGCAGTTACATAGGGATTCAGTTGTCTGAAAAAACGCGTTCATTTCGGGCTGAAAAACACGTTTTGAAAAGTGTACTATAACTGCCCCATAACTTACATGGGGTTGACCAAACTTGCAGAAACATGTTTATTTCTGCTGAAAAACATTTTTTGACACTTTCTGCACACTGGGGTTAAGAGCTGAGTGTCTGGGCTCTTCTGAGCTTTGCAGTTACATAGGGATTCAGTTGTCTGAAAAAACGCGTTTATTTCGGGCTGAAAAACACGTTTTGAAAAGTGTACTGTAACTGCCCCATAACTTACATGGGGCTGACCAAACTTGCAGAAACATGTTTATTTCTGCTGAAAAACATGTTTTGACACTTTCTGCACACTGGGGTTAAGAGCAGAGTGTGTGGGCTCTTCTGAGCCTTGCAGTTACATAGGGATTCAGTTGTCTGAAAAAACGCGTTTATTTCGGGCTGAAAAACACGTTTTGAAAAGAGTACTGTAACTGCCCCATAACTTACATGGGGTTGACCAAACTTGCAGAAACATGTTTATTTCTGCTGAAAAACATGTTTTGACACTTTCTGCACACTGGGGTTAAGAGCTGAGTGTGTGGGCTCTTCTGAGCTTTGCAGTTACATAGGGATTCAGTTGTCTGAAAAAACGCGTTTATTTCGGGCTGAAAAACACGTTTTGAAAAGTGTACTGTAACTGCCCCATAACTTACATGGGGTTGACCAAACTTGCAGAAACATGTTTATTTCTGCTGAAAAACATGTTTTGACACTTTCTGCACACTGGGGTTAAGAGCTGAGTGTGTGGGCTCTTCTGAGCTTTGCAGTTACATAGGGATTCAGTTGTCTGAAAAAACGCGTTTATTTCGGGCTGAAAAACACGTTTTGAAAAGTGTACTGTAACTGCCCCGTAACTTACATGGGGTTGATCAAACTTGCAGAAACATGTTTATTTCTGCTGAAAAACACATTTTGACACTTTCTGCACACTGGGGTTAAGAGCAGAGTGTGTGGGCTCTTCTGAGCCTTGCAGTTACATAGGGATTCAGTTGGCTGAAAAAACGCGTTTATTTCGGGCTGAAAAACACGTTTTGAAAAAAGTGCTGTTACTGCCCCATAACTTACATGGGGTTGACCAAACTTGCAGAAACATGTTTATTTCTGCTGAAAAACATGTTTTGACACTTTCTGCACACTGGGGTTAAGAGCAGAGTGTGTGGGCTCTTCTGAGCCTTGCAGTTACATAGGGATTCAGTTGTCTGAAAAAACGCGTTTATTTCGGGCTGAAAAACACGTTTTGAAAAGTGTACTATAACTGCCCCATAACTTACATGGGGTTGACCAAACTTGCAGAAACATGTTTATTTCTGCTGAAAAACATGTTTTGACACTTTCTGCACACTGGGGTTAAGAGCTGAGTGTGTGGGCTCTTCTGAGCTTTGCAGTTACATAGGGATTCAGTTGTCTGAAAAAACGCGTTTATTTCGGGCTGAAAAACACGTTTTGAAAAGTGTACTGTAACTGCCCCATAACTTACATGGGGTTGACCAAACTTGCAGAAACATGTTTATTTCTGCTGAAAAACATGTTTTGACACTTTCTGCACACTGGGGTTAAGAGCTGAGTGTGTGGGCTCTTCTGAGCTTTGCAGTTACATAGGGATTCAGTTGTCTGAAAAAACGCGTTTATTTCGGGCTGAAAAACACGTTTTGATAAAAGTGCTGTTACTGCCGCATAACTTACATGGGGTTGACCAAACTTGCAGAAACATGTTTATTTCTGCTGAAAAACATGTTTTGACACTTTCTGCACACTGGGGTTAAGAGCAGAGTGTGTGGGCTCTTCTGAGCCTTGCAGTTACATAGGGATTCAGTTGTCTGAAAAAACGCGTTTATTTCGGGCTGAAAAACACGTTTTGAAAAGTGTACTATAACTGCCCCATAACCTACATGGGGTTGACCAAACTTGCAGAAACATGTTTATTTCTGCTGAAAAACATGTTTTGACACTTTCTGCACACTGGGGTTAAGAGCTGAGTGTGTGGGCTCTTCTGAGCTTTGCAGTTACATAGGGATTCAGTTGTCTGAAAAAACGCGTTTATTTCGGGCTGAAAAACACGTTTTGAAAAGTGTACTGTAACTGCCCCATAACTTACATGGGGTTGACCAAACTTGCAGAAACATGTTTATTTCTGCTGAAAAACATGTTTTTACACTTTCTGCACACTGGGGTTAAGAGCTGAGTGTGTGGGCTCTTCTGAGCTTTGCAGTTACATAGGGATTCAGTTGTCTGAAAAAACGCGTTTATTTCGGGCTGAAAAACACGTTTTGAAAAGTGTACTGTAACTGCCCCATTACTTACATGGGGTTGACCAAACTTGCAGAAACATGTTTATTTCTGCTGAAAAACACGTTTTGACACTTTCTGCACACTGGGGTTAAGAGCAGAGTGTGTGGGCTCTTCTGAGCTTTGCAGTTACATAGGGATTCAGTTGTCTGAAAAAACGCGTTTATTTCGGGCTGAAAAACAAGTTTTGAAAAGTGTACTGTAACTGCCCCATAACTTACATGGGGTTGACCAAACTTGCAGAAACATGTTTATTTCTGCTGAAAAACACGTTTTGACACTTTCTGCACACTGGGGTTAAGAGCAGAGTGTGTGGGCTCTTCTGAGCCTAGCAGTTACATAGGGATTCAGTTGGCTGAAAAAACGCGTTTATTTCGGGCTGAAAAACACGTTTTGAAAAAAGTGCTTTTACTGCCCCATAACTTACATGGGGTTGACCAAACTTGCAGAAACATGTTTATTTCTGCTGAAAAACATGTTTTGACACTTTCTGCACACTGGGGTTAAGAGCAGAGTGTGTGGGCTCTTCTGAGCCTTGCAGTTACATAGGGATTCAGTTGTCTGAAAAAACGCGTTTATTTCGGGCTGAAAAACACGTTTTGAAAAGAGTACTGTAACTGCCCCATAACTTACATGGGGTTGACCAAACTTGCAGAAACATGTTTATTTCTGCTGAAAAACATGTTTTGACACTTTCTGCACACTGGGGTTAAGAGCTGAGTGTGTGGGCTCTTCTGAGCTTTGCAGTTACATAGGGATTCAGTTGTCTGAAAAAACGCGTTTATTTCGGGCTGAAAAACACGTTTTGAAAAGTGTACTGTAACTGCCCCATAACTTACATGGGGTTGACCAAACTTGCAGAAACATGTTTATTTCTGCTGAAAAACATGTTTTTACACTTTCTGCACACTGGGGTTAAGAGCTGAGTGTGTGGGCTCTTCTGAGCTTTGCAGTTACATAGGGATTCAGTTGTCTGAAAAAACGCGTTTATTTCGGGCTGAAAAACACGTTTTGAAAAGTGTACTGTAACTGCCCCATTACTTACATGGGGTTGACCAAACTTGCAGAAACATGTTTATTTCTGCTGAAAAACACGTTTTGACACTTTCTGCACACTGGGGTTAAGAGCAGAGTGTGTGGGCTCTTCTGAGCTTTGCAGTTACATAGGGATTCAGTTGTCTGAAAAAACGCGTTTATTTCGGGCTGAAAAACACGTTTTGAAAAGTGTACTGTAACTGCCCCATAACTTACATGGGGTTGACCAAACTTGCAGAAACATGTTTATTTCTGCTGAAAAACACGTTTTGACACTTTCTGCACACTGGGGTTAAGAGCAGAGTGTGTGGGCTCTTCTGAGCCTTGCAGTTACATAGGGATTCAGTTGGCTGAAAAAACGCGTTTATTTCGGGCTGAAAAACACGTTTTGAAAAAAGTGCTTTTACTGCCCCATAACTTACATGGGGTTGACCAAACTTGCAGAAACATGTTTATTTCTGCTGAAAAACATGTTTTGACACTTTCTGCACACTGGGGTTAAGAGCAGAGTGTGTGGGCTCTTCTGAGCCTTGCAGTTACATAGGGATTCAGTTGTCTGAAAAAACGCGTTTATTTCGGGCTGAAAAACACGTTTTGAAAAGAGTACTGTAACTGCCCCATAACTTACATGGGGTTGACCAAACTTGCAGAAACATGTTTATTTCTGCTGAAAAACATGTTTTGACACTTTCTGCACACTGGGGTTAAGAGCTGAGTGTGTGGGCTCTTCTGAGCTTTGCAGTTACATAGGGATTCAGTTGTCTGAAAAAACGCGTTTATTTCGGGCTGAAAAACACGTTTTGAAAAGTGTACTGTAACTGCCCCATAACTTACATGGGGTTGACCAAACTTGCAGAAACATGTTTATTTCTGCTGAAAAACATGTTTTTACACTTTCTGCACACTGGGGTTAAGAGCTGAGTGTGTGGGCTCTTCTGAGCTTTGCAGTTACATAGGGATTCAGTTGGCTGAAAAAACGCGTTTATTTCGGGCTGAAAAACACGTTTTGAAAAAAGTGCTGTTACTGCCCCATAACTTACATTGGGTTGACCAAACTTGCAGAAACATGTTTATTTCTGCTGAAAAACATGTTTTGACACTTTCTGCACACTGGGGTTAAGAGCAGAGTGTGTGGGCTCTTCTGAGCCTTGCAGTTACATAGGGATTCAGTTGTCTGAAAAAACGCGTTTATTTCGGGCTGAAAAACACGTTTTGAAAAGTGTACTATAACTGCCCCATAACTTACATGGGGTTGACCAAACTTGCAGAAACATGTTTATTTCTGCTGAAAAACATGTTTTGACACTTTCTGCACACTGGGGTTAAGAGCTGAGTGTCTGGGCTCTTCTGAGCTTTGCAGTTACATAGGGATTCAGTTGTCTGAAAAAACGCGTTTATTTCGGGCTGAAAAACACGTTTTGAAAAGTGTACTGTAACTGCCCCATAACTTACATGGGGTTGACCAAACTTGCAGAAACATGTTTATTTCTGCTGAAAAACATGTTTTGACACTTTCTGCACACTGGGGTTAAGAGCAGAGTGTGTGGGCTCTTCTGAGCCTTGCAGTTACATAGGGATTCAGTTGTCTGAAAAAACGCGTTTATTTCGGGCTGAAAAACACGTTTTGAAAAGAGTACTGTAACTGCCCCATAACTTACATGGGGTTGACCAAACTTGCAGAAACATGTTTATTTCTGCTGAAAAACATGTTTTTACACTTTCTGCACACTGGGGTTAAGAGCTGAGTGTGTGGGCTCTTCTGAGCTCTGCAGTTACATAGGGATTCAGTTGGCTGAAAAAACGCGTTTATTTCGGGCTGAAAAACACGTTTTGAAAAAAGTGCTGTTACTGCCCCATAACTTACATGGGGTTGACCAAACTTGCAGAAACATGTTTATTTCTGCTGAAAAACATGTTTTGACACTTTCTGCACACTGGGGTTAAGAGCAGAGTGTGTGGGCTCTTCTGAGCCTTGCAGTTACATAGGGATTCAGTTGTCTGAAAAAACGCGTTTATTTCGGGCTGAAAAACACGTTTTGAAAAGAGTACTGTAACTGCCCCATAACTTACATGGGGTTGACCAAACTTGCAGAAACATGTTTATTTCTGCTGAAAAACATGTTTTTACACTTTCTGCACACTGGGGTTAAGAGCTGAGTGTGTGGGCTCTTCTGACCTTTGCAGTTACATAGGGATTCAGTTGGCTGAAAAAACGCGTTTATTTCGGGCTGAAAAACACGTTTTGAAAAAAGTGCTGTTACTGCCCCATAACTTACATGGGGTTGACCAAACTTGCAGAAACATGTTTATTTCTGCTGAAAAACATGTTTTGACACTTTCTGCACACTGGGGTTAAGAGCTGAGTGTCTGGGCTCTTCTGAGCTTTGCAGTTACATAGGGATTCAGTTGTCTGAAAAAACGCGTTTATTTCGGGCTGAAAAACACGTTTTGAAAAGTGTACTGTAACTGCCCCATAACTTACATGGGGTTGACCAAACTTGCAGAAACATGTTTATTTCTGCTGAAAAACACGTTTTGACACTTTCTGCACACTGGGGTTAAGAGCAGAGTGTGTGGGCTCTTCTGAGCCTTGTAGTTACATAGGGATTCAGTTGTCTGAAAAAAACGCGTTTATTTCGGGCTGAAAAACACGTTTTGAAAAAAGTGCTTTTACTGCCCCATAACTTACATGGGGTTGACCAAACTTGCAGAAACATGTTTATTTCTGCTGAAAAACACGTTTTGACACTTTCTGCACACTGGGGTTAAGAGCAGAGTGTGTGGGCTCTTCTGAGCCTTGTAGTTACATAGGGATTCAGTTGTCTGAAAAAACGCGTTTATTTCGGGCTGAAAAACACGTTTTGAAAAGAGTACTGTAACTGCCCCATAACTTACATGGGGTTGACCAAACTTGCAGAAACATGTTTAATTCTGCTGAAAAACATGTTTTTACACTTTCTGCACACTGGGGTTTAGAGCTGAGTGTGTGGGCTCTTCTGAGCTTTGCAGTTACATAGGGATTCAGTTGTCTGAAAAAACGCGTTTATTTCGGGCTGAAAAACACGTTTTGAAAAGTGTACTGTAACTGCCCCATAACTTACATGGGGTTGACCAAACTTGCAGAAACATGTTTATTTCTGCTGAAAAACATGTTTTTACACTTTCTGCACACTGGGGTTAAGAGCTGAGTGTGTGGGCTCTTCTGCGCTTTGCAGTTACATAGGGATTCAGTTGTCTGAAAAAACGCGTTTATTTCGGGCTGAAAAACACGTTTTGAAAAGTGTACTGTAACTGCCCCATAACTTACATGGGGTTGACCAAACTTGCAGAAACATGTTTATTTCTGCTGAAAAACACGTTTTGACACTTTCTGCACACTGGGGTTAAGAGCAGAGTGTGTGGGCTCTTCTGAGCCTTGCAGTTACATAGGGATTCAGTTGGCTGAAAAAACGCGTTTATTTCGGGCTGAAAAACACGTTTTGAAAAAAGTGCTTTTACTGCCCCATAACTTACATGGGGTTGACCAAACTTGCAGAAACATGTTTATTTCTGCTGAAAAACATGTTTTGACACTTTCTGCACACTGGGGTTAAGAGCAGAGTGTGTGGGCTCTTCTGAGCCTTGCAGTTACATAGGGATTCAGTTGTCTGAAAAAACGCGTTTATTTCGGGCTGAAAAACACGTTTTGAAAAGAGTACTGTAACTGCCCCATAACTTACATGGGGTTGACCAAACTTGCAGAAACATGTTTATTTCTGCTGAAAAACATGTTTTGACACTTTCTGCACACTGGGGTTAAGAGCTGAGTGTGTGGGCTCTTCTGAGCTTTGCAGTTACATAGGGATTCAGTTGTCTGAAAAAACGCGTTTATTTCGGGCTGAAAAACACGTTTTGAAAAGTGTACTGTAACTGCCCCATAACTTACATGGGGTTGACCAAACTTGCAGAAACATGTTTATTTCTGCTGAAAAACATGTTTTTACACTTTCTGCACACTGGGGTTAAGAGCTGAGTGTGTGGGCTCTTCTGAGCTTTGCAGTTACATAGGGATTCAGTTGGCTGAAAAAACGCGTTTATTTCGGGCTGAAAAACACGTTTTGAAAAAAGTGCTGTTACTGCCCCATAACTTACATGGGGTTGACCAAACTTGCAGAAACATGTTTATTTCTGCTGAAAAACATGTTTTTACACTTTCTGCACACTGGGGTTAAGAGCTGAGTGTGTGGGCTCTTCTGAGCTTTGCAGTTACATAGGGATTCAGTTGGCTGAAAAAACGCGTTTATTTCGGGCTGAAAAACACGTTTTGAAAAAAGTGCTGTTACTGCCCCATAACTTACATTGGGTTGACCAAACTTGCAGAAACATGTTTATTTCTGCTGAAAAACATGTTTTGACACTTTCTGCACACTGGGGTTAAGAGCAGAGTGTGTGGGCTCTTCTGAGCCTTGCAGTTACATAGGGATTCAGTTGTCTGAAAAAACGCGTTTATTTCGGGCTGAAAAACACGTTTTGAAAAGTGTACTATAACTGCCCCATAACTTACATGGGGTTGACCAAACTTGCAGAAACATGTTTATTTCTGCTGAAAAACATGTTTTGACACTTTCTGCACACTGGGGTTAAGAGCTGAGTGTCTGGGCTCTTCTGAGCTTTGCAGTTACATAGGGATTCAGTTGTCTGAAAAAACGCGTTTATTTCGGGCTGAAAAACACGTTTTGAAAAGTGTACTGTAACTGCCCCATAACTTACATGGGGTTGACCAAACTTGCAGAAACATTGTTTATTTCTGCTGAAAAACATGTTTTGACACTTTCTGCACACTGGGGTCAAGAGCAGAGTGTGTGGGCTCTTCTGAGCCTTGCAGTTACATAGGGATTCAGTTGTCTGAAAAAACGCGTTTATTTCGGGCTGAAAAACACGTTTTGAAAAGAGTACTGTAACTGCCCCATAACTTACATGGGGTTGACCAAACTTGCAGAAACATGTTTATTTCTGCTGAAAAACATGTTTTTACACTTTCTGCACACTGGGGTTAAGAGCTGAGTGTGTGGGCTCTTCTGAGCTTTGCAGTTACATAGGGATTCAGTTGGCTGAAAAAACGCGTTTATTTCGGGCTGAAAAACACGTTTTGAAAAAAGTGCTGTTACTGCCCCATAACTTACATGGGGTTGACCAAACTTGCAGAAACATGTTTATTTCTGCTGAAAAACATGTTTTGACACTTTCTGCACACTGGGGTTAAGAGCAGAGTGTGTGGGCTCTTCTGAGCCTTGCAGTTACATAGGGATTCAGTTGTCTGAAAAAACGCGTTTATTTCGGGCTGAAAAACACGTTTTGAAAAGTGTACTATAACTGCCCCATAACTTACATGGGGTTGACCAAACTTGCAGAAACATGTTTATTTCTGCTGAAAAACATGTTTTGACACTTTCTGCACACTGGGGTTAAGAGCTGAGTGTCTGGGCTCTTCTGAGCTTTGCAGTTACATAGGGATTCAGTTGTCTGAAAAAACGCGTTTATTTCGGGCTGAAAAACACGTTTTGAAAAGTGTACTGTAACTGCCCCATAACTTACATGGGGTTGACCAAACTTGCAGAAACATGTTTATTTCTGCTGAAAAACACGTTTTGACACTTTCTGCACACTGGGGTTAAGAGCAGAGTGTGTGGGCTCTTCTGAGCCTTGTAGTTACATAGGGATTCAGTTGGCTGAAAAAAACGCGTTTATTTCGGGCTGAAAAACACGTTTTGAAAAAAGTGCTTTTACTGCCCCATAACTTACATGGGGTTGACCAAACTTGCAGAAACATGTTTATTTCTGCTGAAAAACACGTTTTGACACTTTCTGCACACTGGGGTTAAGAGCAGAGTGTGTGGGCTCTTCTGAGCCTTGTAGTTACATAGGGATTCAGTTGTCTGAAAAAACGCGTTTATTTCGGGCTGAAAAACACGTTTTGAAAAAAGTGCTGTTACTGCCCCATAACTTACATGGGGTTGACCAAACTTGCAGAAACATGTTTATTTCTTCTGAAAAACATGTTTTGACACTTTCTGCACACTGGGGTTAAGAGCAGAGTGTGTGGGCTCTTCTGAGCCTTGCAGTTACATAGGGATTCAGTTGTCTGAAAAAACGCGTTCATTTCGGGCTGAAAAACACGTTTTGAAAAGTGTACTATAACTGCCCCATAACTTACATGGGGTTGACCAAACTTGCAGAAACATGTTTATTTCTGCTGAAAAACATGTTTTGACACTTTCTGCACACTGGGGTTAAGAGCTGAGTGTCTGGGCTCTTCTGAGCTTTGCAGTTACATAGGGATTCAGTTGTCTGAAAAAACGCGTTTATTTCGGGCTGAAAAACACGTTTTGAAAAGTGTACTGTAACTGCCCCATAACTTACATGGGGTTGACCAAACTTGCAGAAACATGTTTATTTCTGCTGAAAAACATGTTTTGACACTTTCTGCACACTGGGGTTAAGAGCAGAGTGTGTGGGCTCTTCTGAGCCTTGCAGTTACATAGGGATTCAGTTGTCTGAAAAAACGCGTTTATTTCGGGCTGAAAAACACGTTTTGAAAAGTGTACTGTAACTGCCCCATAACTTACATGGGGTTGACCAAACTTGCAGAAACATGTTTATTTCTGCTGAAAAACATGTTTTGACACTTTCTGCACACTGGGGTTAAGAGCAGAGTGTGTGGGCTCTTCTGAGCCTTGCAGTTACATAGGGATTCAGTTGTCTGAAAAAACGCGTTTATTTCGGGCTGAAAAACACGTTTTGAAAAGAGTACTGTAACTGCCCCATAACTTACATGGGGTTGACCAAACTTGCAGAAACATGTTTATTTCTGCTGAAAAACATGTTTTGACACTTTCTGCACACTGGGGTTAAGAGCTGAGTGTGTGGGCTCTTCTGAGCTTTGCAGTTACATAGGGATTCAGTTGTCTGAAAAAACGCGTTTATTTCGGGCTGAAAAACACGTTTTGAAAAGTGTACTGTAACTGCCCCGTAACTTACATGGGGTTGATCAAACTTGCAGAAACATGTTTATTTCTGCTGAAAAACACATTTTGACACTTTCTGCACACTGGGGTTAAGAGCAGAGTGTGTGGGCTCTTCTGAGCCTTGCAGTTACATAGGGATTCAGTTGGCTGAAAAAACGCGTTTATTTCGGGCTGAAAAACACGTTTTGAAAAAAGTGCTGTTACTGCCCCATAACTTACATGGGGTTGACCAAACTTGCAGAAACATGTTTATTTCTGCTGAAAAACATGTTTTGACACTTTCTGCACACTGGGGTTAAGAGCAGAGTGTGTGGGCTCTTCTGAGCCTTGCAGTTACATAGGGATTCAGTTGTCTGAAAAAACGCGTTTATTTCGGGCTGAAAAACACGTTTTGAAAAGTGTACTATAACTGCCCCATAACTTACATGGGGTTGACCAAACTTGCAGAAACATGTTTATTTCTGCTGAAAAACATGTTTTGACACTTTCTGCACACTGGGGTTAAGAGCTGAGTGTGTGGGCTCTTCTGAGCTTTGCAGTTACATAGGGATTCAGTTGACTGAAAAAACGCGTTTATTTCGGGCTGAAAAACACGTTTTGAAAAGTGTACTGTAACTGCCCCATAACTTACATGGGGTTGACCAAACTTGCAGAAACATGTTTATTTCTGCTGAAAAACATGTTTTGACACTTTCTGCACACTGGGGTTAAGAGCTGAGTGTGTGGGCTCTTCTGAGCTTTGCAGTTACATAGGGATTCAGTTGTCTGAAAAAACGCGTTTATTTCGGGCTGAAAAACACGTTTTGATAAAAGTGCTGTTACTGCCCCATAACTTACATGGGGTTGACCAAACTTGCAGAAACATGTTTATTTCTGCTGAAAAACATGTTTTGACACTTTCTGCACACTGGGGTTAAGAGCAGAGTGTGTGGGCTCTTCTGAGCCTTGCAGTTACATAGGGATTCAGTTGTCTGAAAAAACGCGTTTATTTCGGGCTGAAAAACACGTTTTGAAAAGTGTACTATAACTGCCCCATAACTTACATGGGGTTGACCAAACTTGCAGAAACATGTTTATTTCTGCTGAAAAACATGTTTTGACACTTTCTGCACACTGGGGTTAAGAGCTGAGTGTGTGGGCTCTTCTGAGCTTTGCAGTTACATAGGGATTCAGTTGTCTGAAAAAACGCGTTTATTTCGGGCTGAAAAACACGTTTTGAAAAGTGTACTGTAACTGCCCCATAACTTACATGGGGTTGACCAAACTTGCAGAAACATGTTTATTTCTGCTGAAAAACATGTTTTTACACTTTCTGCACACTGGGGTTAAGAGCTGAGTGTGTGGGCTCTTCTGAGCTTTGCAGTTACATAGGGATTCAGTTGTCTGAAAAAACGCGTTTATTTCGGGCTGAAAAACACGTTTTGAAAAGTGTACTGTAACTGCCCCATTACTTACATGGGGTTGACCAAACTTGCAGAAACATGTTTATTTCTGCTGAAAAACACGTTTTGACACTTTCTGCACACTGGGGTTAAGAGCAGAGTGTGTGGGCTCTTCTGAGCTTTGCAGTTACATAGGGATTCAGTTGTCTGAAAAAACGCGTTTATTATGGGCTGAAAAACACGTTTTGAAAAGTGTACTGTAACTGCCCCATAACTTACATGGGGTTGACCAAACTTGCAGAAACATGTTTATTTCTGCTGAAAAACACGTTTTGACACTTTCTGCACACTGGGGTTAAGAGCAGAGTGTGTGGGCTCTTCTGAGCCTTGCAGTTACATAGGGATTCAGTTGGCTGAAAAAACGCGTTTATTTCGGGCTGAAAAACACGTTTTGAAAAAAGTGCTTTTACTGCCCCATAACTTACATGGGGTTGACCAAACTTGCAGAAACATGTTTATTTCTGCTGAAAAACATGTTTTGACACTTTCTGCACACTGGGGTTAAGAGCAGAGTGTGTGGGCTCTTCTGAGCCTTGCAGTTACATAGGGATTCAGTTGTCTGAAAAAACGCGTTTATTTCGGGCTGAAAAACACGTTTTGAAAAGAGTACTGTAACTGCCCCATAACTTACATGGGGTTGACCAAACTTGCAGAAACATGTTTATTTCTGCTGAAAAACATGTTTTGACACTTTCTGCACACTGGGGTTAAGAGCTGAGTGTCTGGGCTCTTCTGAGCTTTGCAGTTACATAGGGATTCAGTTGTCTGAAAAAACGCGTTTATTTCGGGCTGAAAAACACGTTTTGAAAAGTGTACTGTAACTGCCCCATAACTTACATGGGGTTGACCAAACTTGCAGAAACATGTTTATTTCTGCTGAAAAACACGTTTTGACACTTTCTGCACACTGGGGTTAAGAGCAGAGTGTGTGGGCTCTTCTGAGCCTTGTAGTTACATAGGGATTCAGTTGGCTGAAAAAAACGCGTTTATTTCGGGCTGAAAAACACGTTTTGAAAAAAGTGCTTTTACTGCCCCATAACTTACATGGGGTTGACCAAACTTGCAGAAACATGTTTATTTCTGCTGAAAAACACGTTTTGACACTTTCTGCACACTGGGGTTAAGAGCAGAGTGTGTGGGCTCTTCTGAGCCTTGTAGTTACATAGGGATTCAGTTGTCTGAAAAAACGCGTTTATTTCGGGCTGAAAAACACGTTTTGAAAAAAGTGCTGTTACTGCCCCATAACTTACATGGGGTTGACCAAACTTGCAGAAACATGTTTATTTCTTCTGAAAAACATGTTTTGACACTTTCTGCACACTGGGGTTAAGAGCAGAGTGTGTGGGCTCTTCTGAGCCTTGCAGTTACATAGGGATTCAGTTGTCTGAAAAAACGCGTTCATTTCGGGCTGAAAAACACGTTTTGAAAAGTGTACTATAACTGCCCCATAACTTACATGGGGTTGACCAAACTTGCAGAAACATGTTTATTTCTGCTGAAAAACATGTTTTGACACTTTCTGCACACTGGGGTTAAGAGCTGAGTGTCTGGGCTCTTCTGAGCTTTGCAGTTACATAGGGATTCAGTTGTCTGAAAAAACGCGTTTATTTCGGGCTGAAAAACACGTTTTGAAAAGTGTACTGTAACTGCCCCATAACTTACATGGGGTTGACCAAACTTGCAGAAACATGTTTATTTCTGCTGAAAAACATGTTTTGACACTTTCTGCACACTGGGGTTAAGAGCAGAGTGTGTGGGCTCTTCTGAGCCTTGCAGTTACATAGGGATTCAGTTGTCTGAAAAAACGCGTTTATTTCGGGCTGAAAAACACGTTTTGAAAAGTGTACTGTAACTGCCCCATAACTTACATGGGGTTGACCAAACTTGCAGAAACATGTTTATTTCTGCTGAAAAACATGTTTTGACACTTTCTGCACACTGGGGTTAAGAGCAGAGTGTGTGGGCTCTTCTGAGCCTTGCAGTTACATAGGGATTCAGTTGTCTGAAAAAACGCGTTTATTTCGGGCTGAAAAACACGTTTTGAAAAGAGTACTGTAACTGCCCCATAACTTACATGGGGTTGACCAAACTTGCAGAAACATGTTTATTTCTGCTGAAAAACATGTTTTGACACTTTCTGCACACTGGGGTTAAGAGCAGAGTGTGTGGGCTCTTCTGAGCCTTGCAGTTACATAGGGATTCAGTTGGCTGAAAAAACGCGTTTATTTCGGGCTGAAAAACACGTTTTGAAAAAAGTGCTGTTACTGCCCCATAACTTACATGGGGTTGACCAAACTTGCAGAAACATGTTTATTTCTGCTGAAAAACATGTTTTGACACTTTCTGCACACTGGGGTTAAGAGCAGAGTGTGTGGGCTCTTCTGAGCCTTGCAGTTACATAGGGATTCAGTTGTCTGAAAAAACGCGTTTATTTCGGGCTGAAAAACACGTTTTGAAAAGTGTACTATAACTGCCCCATAACTTACATGGGGTTGACCAAACTTGCAGAAACATGTTTATTTCTGCTGAAAAACATGTTTTGACACTTTCTGCACACTGGGGTTAAGAGCTGAGTGTGTGGGCTCTTCTGAGCTTTGCAGTTACATAGGGATTCAGTTGTCTGAAAAAACGCGTTTATTTCGGGCTGAAAAACACGTTTTGAAAAGTGTACTGTAACTGCCCCATAACTTACATGGGGTTGACCAAACTTGCAGAAACATGTTTATTTCTGCTGAAAAACATGTTTTGACACTTTCTGCACACTGGGGTTAAGAGCTGAGTGTGTGGGCTCTTCTGAGCTTTGCAGTTACATAGGGATTCAGTTGTCTGAAAAAACGCGTTTATTTCGGGCTGAAAAACACGTTTTGATAAAAGTGCTGTTACTGCCCCATAACTTACATGGGGTTGACCAAACTTGCAGAAACATGTTTATTTCTGCTGAAAAACATGTTTTGACACTTTCTGCACACTGGGGTTAAGAGCAGAGTGTGTGGGCTCTTCTGAGCCTTGCAGTTACATAGGGATTCAGTTGTCTGAAAAAACGCGTTTATTTCGGGCTGAAAAACACGTTTTGAAAAGTGTACTATAACTGCCCCATAACTTACATGGGGTTGACCAAACTTGCAGAAACATGTTTATTTCTGCTGAAAAACATGTTTTGACACTTTCTGCACACTGGGGTTAAGAGCTGAGTGTGTGGGCTCTTCTGAGCTTTGCAGTTACATAGGGATTCAGTTGTCTGAAAAAACGCGTTTATTTCGGGCTGAAAAACACGTTTTGAAAAGTGTACTGTAACTGCCCCATAACTTACATGGGGTTGACCAAACTTGCAGAAACATGTTTATTTCTGCTGAAAAACATGTTTTTACACTTTCTGCACACTGGGGTTAAGAGCTGAGTGTGTGGGCTCTTCTGAGCTTTGCAGTTACATAGGGATTCAGTTGTCTGAAAAAACGCGTTTATTTCGGGCTGAAAAACACGTTTTGAAAAGTGTACTGTAACTGCCCCATTACTTTCATGGGGTTGACCAAACTTGCAGAAACATGTTTATTTCTGCTGAAAAACACGTTTTGACACTTTCTGCACACTGGGGTTAAGAGCAGAGTGTGTGGGCTCTTCTGAGCTTTGCAGTTACATAGGGATTCAGTTGTCTGAAAAAACGCGTTTATTATGGGCTGAAAAACACGTTTTGAAAAGTGTACTGTAACTGCCCCATAACTTACATGGGGTTGACCAAACTTGCAGAAACATGTTTATTTCTGCTGAAAAACACGTTTTGACACTTTCTGCACACTGGGGTTAAGAGCAGAGTGTGTGGGCTCTTCTGAGCCTTGCAGTTACATAGGGATTCAGTTGGCTGAAAAAACGCGTTTATTTCGGGCTGAAAAACACGTTTTGAAAAAAGTGCTTTTACTGCCCCATAACTTACATGGGGTTGACCAAACTTGCAGAAACATGTTTATTTCTGCTGAAAAACATGTTTTGACACTTTCTGCACACTGGGGTTAAGAGCAGAGTGTGTGGGCTCTTCTGAGCCTTGCAGTTACATAGGGATTCAGTTGTCTGAAAAAACGCGTTTATTTCGGGCTGAAAAACACGTTTTGAAAAGAGTACTGTAACTGCCCCATAACTTACATGGGGTTGACCAAACTTGCAGAAACATGTTTATTTCTGCTGAAAAACATGTTTTGACACTTTCTGCACACTGGGGTTAAGAGCAGAGTGTGTGGGCTCTTCTGAGCCTTGCAGTTACATAGGGATTCAGTTGTCTGAAAAAACGCGTTTATTTCGGGCTGAAAAACACGTTTTGAAAAGAGTACTGTAACTGCCCCATAACTTACATGGGGTTGACCAAACTTGCAGAAACATGTTTATTTCTGCTGAAAAACATGTTTTTACACTTTCTGCACACTGGGGTTAAGAGCTGAGTGTGTGGGCTCTTCTGAGCTTTGCAGTTACATAGGGATTCAGTTGGCTGAAAAAACGCGTTTATTTCGGGCTGAAAAACACGTTTTGAAAAGTGTGCTGTTACTGCCCCATAACTTACATTGGGTTGACCAAACTTGCAGAAACATGTTTATTTCTGCTGAAAAACATGTTTTGACACTTTCTGCACACTGGGGTTAAGAGCAGAGTGTGTGGGCTCTTCTGAGCCTTGCAGTTACATAGGGATTCAGTTGTCTGAAAAAACGCGTTTATTTCGGGCTGAAAAACACGTTTTGAAAAGTGTACTGTAACTGCCCCTTAACTTACATGGGGTTGACCAAACTTGCAGAAACATGTTTATTTCTGCTGAAAAACATGTTTTGACACTTTCTGCACACTGGGGTTAAGAGCAGAGTGTGTGGGCTCTTCTGAGCCTTGCAGTTACATAGGGATTCAGTTGTCTGAAAAAACGCGTTTATTTCGGGCTGAAAAACACGTTTTGAAAAGAGTACTGTAACTGCCCCATAACTTACATGGGGTTGACCAAACTTGCAGAAACATGTTTATTTCTGCTGAAAAACATGTTTTGACACTTTCTGCACACTGGGGTTAAGAGCTGAGTGTGTGGGCTCTTCTGAGCTTTGCAGTTACATAGGGATTCAGTTGTCTGAAAAAACGCGTTTATTTCGGGCTGAAAAACACGTTTTGAAAAGTGTACTGTAACTGCCCCGTAACTTACATGGGGTTGATCAAACTTGCAGAAACATGTTTATTTCTGCTGAAAAACACATTTTGACACTTTCTGCACACTGGGGTTAAGAGCAGAGTGTGTGGGCTCTTCTGAGCCTTGCAGTTACATAGGGATTCAGTTGGCTGAAAAAACGCGTTTATTTCGGGCTGAAAAACACGTTTTGAAAAAAGTGCTGTTACTGCCCCATAACTTACATGGGGTTGACCAAACTTGCAGAAACATGTTTATTTCTGCTGAAAAACATGTTTTGACACTTTCTGCACACTGGGGTTAAGAGCAGAGTGTGTGGGCTCTTCTGAGCCTTGCAGTTACATAGGGATTCAGTTGTCTGAAAAAACGCGTTTATTTCGGGCTGAAAAACACGTTTTGAAAAGTGTACTATAACTGCCCCATAACTTACATGGGGTTGACCAAACTTGCAGAAACATGTTTATTTCTGCTGAAAAACATGTTTTGACACTTTCTGCACACTGGGGTTAAGAGCTGAGTGTGTGGGCTCTTCTGAGCTTTGCAGTTACATAGGGATTCAGTTGTCTGAAAAAACGCGTTTATTTCGGGCTGAAAAACACGTTTTGAAAAGTGTACTGTAACTGCCCCATAACTTACATGGGGTTGACCAAACTTGCAGAAACATGTTTATTTCTGCTGAAAAACATGTTTTGACACTTTCTGCACACTGGGGTTAAGAGCTGAGTGTGTGGGCTCTTCTGAGCTTTGCAGTTACATAGGGATTCAGTTGTCTGAAAAAACGCGTTTATTTCGGGCTGAAAAACACGTTTTGATAAAAGTGCTGTTACTGCCCCATAACTTACATGGGGTTGACCAAACTTGCAGAAACATGTTTATTTCTGCTGAAAAACATGTTTTGACACTTTCTGCACACTGGGGTTAAGAGCAGAGTGTGTGGGCTCTTCTGAGCCTTGCAGTTACATAGGGATTCAGTTGTCTGAAAAAACGCGTTTATTTCGGGCTGAAAAACACGTTTTGAAAAGTGTACTATAACTGCCCCATAACCTACATGGGGTTGACCAAACTTGCAGAAACATGTTTATTTCTGCTGAAAAACATGTTTTGACACTTTCTGCACACTGGGGTTAAGAGCTGAGTGTGTGGGCTCTTCTGAGCTTTGCAGTTACATAGGGATTCAGTTGTCTGAAAAAACGCGTTTATTTCGGGCTGAAAAACACGTTTTGAAAAGTGTACTGTAACTGCCCCATAACTTACATGGGGTTGACCAAACTTGCAGAAACATGTTTATTTCTGCTGAAAAACATGTTTTTACACTTTCTGCACACTGGGGTTAAGAGCTGAGTGTGTGGGCTCTTCTGAGCTTTGCAGTTACATAGGGATTCAGTTGTCTGAAAAAACGCGTTTATTTCGGGCTGAAAAACACGTTTTGAAAAGTGTACTGTAACTGCCCCATTACTTACATGGGGTTGACCAAACTTGCAGAAACATGTTTATTTCTGCTGAAAAACACGTTTTGACACTTTCTGCACACTGGGGTTAAGAGCAGAGTGTGTGGGCTCTTCTGAGCTTTGCAGTTACATAGGGATTCAGTTGTCTGAAAAAACGCGTTTATTTCGGGCTGAAAAACACGTTTTGAAAAGTGTACTGTAACTGCCCCATAACTTACATGGGGTTGACCAAACTACAGAAACATGTTTATTTCTGCTGAAAAACACGTTTTGACACTTTCTGCACACTGGGGTTAAGAGCAGAGTGTGTGGGCTCTTCTGAGCCTTGCAGTTACATAGGGATTCAGTTGGCTGAAAAAACGCGTTTATTTCGGGCTGAAAAACACGTTTTGAAAAAAGTGCTTTTACTGGCCCATAACTTACATGGGGTTGACCAAACTTGCAGAAACATGTTTATTTCTGCTGAAAAACATGTTTTGACACTTTCTGCACACTGGGGTTAAGAGCAGAGTGTGTGGGCTCTTCTGAGCCTTGCAGTTACATAGGGATTCAGTTGTCTGAAAAAACGCGTTTATTTCGGGCTGAAAAACACGTTTTGAAAAGAGTACTGTAACTGCCCCATAACTTACATGGGGTTGACCAAACTTGCAGAAACGTTTATTTCTGCTGAAAAACATGTTTTGACACTTTCTGCACACTGGGGTTAAGAGCTGAGTGTGTGGGCTCTTCTGAGCTTTGCAGTTACATAGGGATTCAGTTGTCTGAAAAAACGCGTTTATTTCGGGCTGAAAAACACGTTTTGAAAAGTGTACTGTAACTGCCCCGTAACTTACATGGGGTTGATCAAACTTGCAGAAACATGTTTATTTCTGCTGAAAAACACATTTTGACACTTTCTGCACACTGGGGTTAAGAGCAGAGTGTGTGGGCTCTTCTGAGCCTTGCAGTTACATAGGGATTCAGTTGGCTGAAAAAACGCGTTTATTTCGGGCTGAAAAACACGTTTTGAAAAAAGTGCTGTTACTGCCCCATAACTTACATGGGGTTGACCAAACTTGCAGAAACATGTTTATTTCTGCTGAAAAACATGTTTTGACACTTTCTGCACACTGGGGTTAAGAGCAGAGTGTGTGGGCTCTTCTGAGCCTTGCAGTTACATAGGGATTCAGTTGTCTGAAAAAACGCGTTTATTTCGGGCTGAAAAACACGTTTTGAAAAGTGTACTATAACTGCCCCATAACTTACATGGGGTTGACCAAACTTGCAGAAACATGTTTATTTCTGCTGAAAAACATGTTTTGACACTTTCTGCACACTGGGGTTAAGAGCTGAGTGTGTGGGCTCTTCTGAGCTTTGCAGTTACATAGGGATTCAGTTGTCTGAAAAAACGCGTTTATTTCGGGCTGAAAAACACGTTTTGAAAAGTGTACTGTAACTGCCCCATAACTTACATGGGGTTGACCAAACTTGCAGAAACATGTTTATTTCTGCTGAAAAACATGTTTTGACACTTTCTGCACACTGGGGTTAAGAGCTGAGTGTGTGGGCTCTTCTGAGCTTTGCAGTTACATAGGGATTCAGTTGTCTGAAAAAACGCGTTTATTTCGGGCTGAAAAACACGTTTTGATAAAAGTGCTGTTACTGCCCCATAACTTACATGGGGTTGACCAAACTTGCAGAAACATGTTTATTTCTGCTGAAAAACATGTTTTGACACTTTCTGCACACTGGGGTTAAGAGCAGAGTGTGTGGGCTCTTCTGAGCCTTGCAGTTACATAGGGATTCAGTTGTCTGAAAAAACGCGTTTATTTCGGGCTGAAAAACACGTTTTGAAAAGTGTACTATAACTGCCCCATAACTTACATGGGGTTGACCAAACTTGCAGAAACATGTTTATTTCTGCTGAAAAACATGTTTTGACACTTTCTGCACACTGGGGTTAAGAGCTGAGTGTGTGGGCTCTTCTGAGCTTTGCAGTTACATAGGGATTCAGTTGTCTGAAAAAACGCGTTTATTTCGGGCTGAAAAACACGTTTTGAAAAGTGTACTGTAACTGCCCCATAACTTACATGGGGTTGACCAAACTTGCAGAAACATGTTTATTTCTGCTGAAAAACATGTTTTTACACTTTCTGCACACTGGGGTTAAGAGCTGAGTGTGTGGGCTCTTCTGAGCTTTGCAGTTACATAGGGATTCAGTTGTCTGAAAAAACGCGTTTATTTCGGGCTGAAAAACACGTTTTGAAAAGTGTACTGTAACTGCCCCATTACTTACATGGGGTTGACCAAACTTGCAGAAACATGTTTATTTCTGCTGAAAAACACGTTTTGACACTTTCTGCACACTGGGGTTAAGAGCAGAGTGTGTGGGCTCTTCTGAGCTTTGCAGTTACATAGGGATTCAGTTGTCTGAAAAAACGCGTTTATTATGGGCTGAAAAACACGTTTTGAAAAGTGTACTGTAACTGCCCCATAACTTACATGGGGTTGACCAAACTTGCAGAAACATGTTTATTTCTGCTGAAAAACACGTTTTGACACTTTCTGCACACTGGGGTTAAGAGCAGAGTGTGTGGGCTCTTCTGAGCCTTGCAGTTACATAGGGATTCAGTTGGCTGAAAAAACGCGTTTATTTCGGGCTGAAAAACACGTTTTGAAAAAAGTGCTTTTACTGCCCCATAACTTACATGGGGTTGACCAAACTTGCAGAAACATGTTTATTTCTGCTGAAAAACATGTTTTGACACTTTCTGCACACTGGGGTTAAGAGCAGAGTGTGTGGGCTCTTCTGAGCCTTGCAGTTACATAGGGATTCAGTTGTCTGAAAAAACGCGTTTATTTCGGGCTGAAAAACACGTTTTGAAAAGAGTACTGTAACTGCCCCATAACTTACATGGGGTTGACCAAACTTGCAGAAACATGTTTATTTCTGCTGAAAAACATGTTTTGACACTTTCTGCACACTGGGGTTAAGAGCAGAGTGTGTGGGCTCTTCTGAGCCTTGCAGTTACATAGGGATTCAGTTGTCTGAAAAAACGCGTTTATTTCGGGCTGAAAAACACGTTTTGAA